>NW_024534443.1:0-31262 GCF_016097555.1 Gigantopelta aegis
GACACGAATTCAAAAAGTTTGACACAGTGAAAGACTGGTTAACATTTGACCACCTACTTTCCTCGGGACACCGCCAACTTTCTCGAAGGATAGATACTGGATCTTCACAGCACGAGTTTACTCTGTTGATGACCTTCTATCGAAAAGAATATTTTGAAGTGATAGATATGTAACTGGCTTACTACTGGAAAATGCCTTTTTCAACAAGAAGGATTTCTATTAATGAGAAAGATGGAACGCTTACTTTTAGATAGTGCTAATTTAGAGAGGTTGCTTTTTTTTTCTTATAACCTGACGAAATAAAGAATCTGTATAGTGCTGATATAGATTTGATAAGCTTTCTTGCAGCTAAAATTGCTACTGATGCATAAAAGCTGTACCCTTACAAGGAATAAGGATATTTTTTTTTTTTTTTTTTTTTGTTTTTTCTCAAGTAACAAAGCTGCAAACAATCTGTACAGTTTTTGAATGGAGCAACATAGCTTAAGTCATAATGTCAGAAATACACAAACTTATCGTTCTATTAACAGTGCCCATTACAACAGCAACAGCAGAAACGAAGTTTTTCAGCTTTAAGACGAATGAAGACATACTACGAAACTCAATGACACAGCAAACGACTCAATCACTGTATGATCTACATGTTCACCGTGAAGAAACAGGATAAACTTAATCTATAGAAGTTGCGAAAGAATTTGTAGAGAAAAATGATAGGAGGAGGAAACAGTTTTTTTGGACAATTTTGTTGACTATTGATAACTACATGTAGCTCATTTAATATAGTTCCCCCCCCCCCAAAATATATAAATGATTCCTACTCCACTGCATCTAATCAAAATAGTTGGTATAGTGTCATCACTATAGTCATTGTCTATTATAATAGGTGACTTATCCCATCAACCAAAAGAACTCAATGACACAATGATAATTTGAATGGTAAAGTTTAATTCATATATCTGGTACTATCACACTTTGACTAAACATATCATTATCACATTATAGATTATGTCTTATTTGAGAATAGAATTAATGAAGCATTAAGATTGGCTTGTTAGTAAGTTATCATTACTCATTTGTTCATCAAATGGTACATTTTATAGTTATCATTAAAGGAAAAGATTAGGAGGAGTTGAGTGATATTTGATGGTAACTGGTTGAGTTACTATTACTAGATTAAGTGAACAATTCTCTCTTCTCTCTTGTCAGGAATGACTATGTATCTCAAGGAGAAATGCAAAAAATAGCATTTGCTCGACTCTTCTACCACAAACCTTTCCTTTGCTAGTAAGTCATTATAAATAGTATTAGATAATTCATATGAAGGTTGTATGATGAGGACTATGAGTGCTATCTAATTCTAGTACTTGATGAGGTTACGTTCAGTACTAAGTGAAGAAGATGAACATTATTTCTATACCAGTATTCGTCAAATGGGTACTACTGTTCTTAGTATGGTCATAGATCCTCTATTAAACAGGTATTATTATTAAACTATGTAGTATTACTGTATAGTTATCTTATAGTATCATCAAGTGAGAGTGACTTTAACTTGAACAGGGACAATGGAAGTTAGATACAATGAACTAATAATAATGGTTGTTTGGTCTTTAGATAACTTGAGTTTTGTTCAATATGTACTGAAGGTTTATCATCTCAATGTGTACAGATAATATTGACAAATAATAGGCCTGCAGTCAGTGACCTCTACTGTATTTTGAGGTTTTAATATTAAGTAGGAAATGACATTATAAATCACACAAATACAAAATAACATACATTAATACTCTGGATTAAGATATAACTTAAATCTCATTTCCACTTTGCGTATAGTATCTATTGGTGGATGTTGTCCCCATACAGACCCCCCGTGCAGGGACTGTACCATAATCAGCAAAATCTATACTCCCAGTTTTGATCTTAGCATTGAAAGAATCTTTTTGTCTTCATCAACCAGTACATAATGCCAGGCTGGTTTCCCGTTCTTGTTCTTTACCACGAACTAGTCTGACTCGATGTTTAGTGAATATACAATCCATCCAGGTACATGTAGAGTCTATTTCACAGGGTCTTAATGGTTTGTCTTGCTAAAACGAATATCTGTAAATTCACCTAATTTTGTAGTTTGTCCTGATGATAGTTTTATATTGTAGTAAGTTATGACAGTCATTTGTTTGTTTCATCAAATTCATTAGCCTCGTAATATAACACAGTGCAGTAGCTTCTCATTAGCACCACAGGAACACCATACTATGAGTAAAATTCCTTGTTCTTTTGTGTGATGTCCACAAGATGGGATACCTAAGGTCATCTAGATTTTTGGCACACAATCTTTGATCCAATTACCAGAATAGCTACAATCAGAATGTATTATAAGCGGTTTTTCCTCTAAGTAATCAATATATAGACCAAAGATGTCCTGGAAGGTGATGACACCATCTTTAAAACACCAGTTACCAGTGTTCTTCTCTCCATGGGACCAGTGTAATAGATGATAGCTAAGTAATTAATATTTATATCATCAATGTAATCTATACATGTCTCTCTTACCTCCATCATGTTTACAGTTCAGTTAAGAAGTTCCTTATCTTCTCCAGATAGTAATCTTTTGGAGTGTTCAGTTCCTGAAATCTTAACAAACTAATATTGAGTGGAACAACAAACTAATCAATTGATGGAAAAATGGATTTTTTTCACCACATTTTTCTTAATAAGGTCAATCTCCTTTGTCATCCATTGGTTAGATCCATCTTGATCACTGGGTATAAGTTTGTGGGCAACTTGAATGGTTTGAGAATCAGACATTTCTCCAAATGAACGATAATCAGGAGATCACCGTGTTACCAGGAGGAAGATGTCGCAGTATGGATTATATAATCCAGTAGCAGTATCATTTTCTAAGTCACAGTACCATCACAGATGACATCCATCTTTATGTTAGACACATTGAACCGTTTACTCTGTTGTCGTGGAGCTATAAAGTAATATATAAAATAAACAATACATTTACTATACTCTAATATATGTTACTAGACAGTAATTATAGTTATAGTGTGTAATATCATTACTAACCTGTCTGAGAGATAGTTGAGATAATAGAAGAGTTATCTACTGGAAGAGGTTGGTCTTGATATACTTCTGTACGTATACTTAACATAGAAATAATACTTTATATTATCTTATATAAATTAATATATATTCTTTTACCTCTTTTCTCTCTGTACTGTTGTCAACACTCTCATCTCTGGGGACATAGTGAGGAGAGAGACCGGGAACATCAATAATGCCAGAGTCTGATTCTACTATGAGAGAAGGAGTCATTTAGTTACTATAGTTTACTGTGGTATATAATATAGAAAGAAAGTTGAAATCATTATGTCTTTATTATAATTTTTAATTAATGTACAGGTGTGTTTCTCTGATAATGACATATTGTATAATTATAATATACATTTGTCATATACTAGTACTTCATTGTAATAAGGATATGAGTTAAGATCAATGCTAACATATAATTGTCTTAACTCATTTAATATATCAGACAAAACCTGTGCTAGTAGGACTTGGAGGAAATACTATGATGAGTTATTACTAATTACAACTCTCATTAATAGCTATGGTGATCAGACTGCATATTCATTAAAACAAACAACATGTACCTTTGTTTGTTGTACACTAGACTCTAGTTTCATAGTAATTTTTCTTGTATTTGCAGTTGATGTCTCAACTCTTTAGTCTCCTTTACAGGAGTTCTAACTTCCTATAGATGATTAGACATAATTATTAACAAAAACAATTAGAAAATTGTGTCTAATACTACTTATCTCTTACCTCATCTCTTCTTGTTTATCAGTAACATCCTTATCTAATTCAGACAGTTCTTGATGTGTTGTTTGAACTATAAAGTAAGTAATCATTATAGAACATTGAGTAATATTGTATTACTATGTATATGTTCACTGATAGAGTAGTGTGACTTATTTCTGGGCTAGATCGTGTTTGGGTCTCTTCAAGTCCTTGACTAGATAAGGCTTGTTGAGGGATCTGACTAATAGTACCAGGAACATCAGTAATATCTGAATTCAGATTTGTAAACTTACATTGACGTTATCTGTAAAAACATATATTACAATAATAGTTAAAACAGGTAAGAACATTATTTAGGATATATTATTATATATGTATTAAATGTTTTGTTATGATTATTAAATGTCTATACCTCTTTCTCTTTCTTATCAAGAATAACTTTATCTCCAATCTGTAACAAGATCACTCCAATATCAAAGAGATATGGTAGTCTGGTCTTTGCCATTTTCTCTAGTGCTCTCATTAGTAGTTTAGGAGCACACATAGTAACAATAATGGAACCATTACCCACATAGCAAAGATGAATATATTGAGAGTAGTGAGGAAATACATTTTTAACAATCTTCTCAAACTCTTTCACTGTAAAATGATCAAATGAAGACCACTTTAATTTCAGAGTAATGGTACACTCTGGTGTAGGATTACGTTCTAATAACTCAGCTTCTTCTTTTAGATCTTAGCAAATGTAGACTCAATAATTTCTTACGATAGTTTGTTCTTCAATTTCATATTCTTGAATAGCTGTTAGTGCATTAGAGAGTTTGTAATAATCAGTAATAAGTTTAAGGATCTCTATATTAACTGGTGAACAAAGCTTACGAACTGCAACAAAGACACGAAATAGGTTTCTGCTTTTTCATTCCTTCTTCAAATGGATAAGACAGAATAAGTAACTCCTTGAGATCATCAACTTTAATATCAAGCTGACTCAACTATGTTTTTAACTGTTTTTACTAAAGATCCCAACTTTCCTTGCATTATAAACAAATTATCAAATCAATATCACAACTGTAACTACTGCTTCTACAAAAAACAAGTAATATTATCAGTACATGTGATCCATTATGTACACTCACTTTGTACATGTTGTTGATCTGTAGGTTGAGCAGTGGTTATTAGAGATGACTCTATAGATATAGTCTGTTCAATTGTACATTCACTTTGTACCTCTGATGGTGCTCTGTTGAATGATATATATACAGTATTATAGTAATTGAAATCATTAAAGTATTGTTTTGTCTCTTACCACATTCTATTTCATTTCTTCAGCAATAGCACTAAGTAATGGAGGATGACATTGTAATACTGAGATAATCTTCATTAGGTTAGTGCTATCAATAGCCACTCCTCCTCTTAATCATCCAGTAGATGATGAGTTCTCATTCACGACTACTGTTCTCAGATGTAGCTTTTATCAGAGTCCATTCTGAGATTAATTCAGCTGAGTATAGGTCAGCAGCTAATGTGACTGGACTAGTGATTGCACGAGACAATCTAACATAGTACTTCTGTAACACTTGATATTCCTTAGTAGAAAGTATAAAAGCTGTCAGTATTACTGTAGCCATTGTTGTAGTCTCTTTAATAGATTCAGCTTTTTTCACATCACACACCTTCAATGAAGATTACAAGTATCATCATATTATGATTTATTATTTAAAATGTATACTGTCATTAGGTCTCACTGTCCTACATATTAGGCAAAGCTTACAGTTACTTAGTTTGTTAATTACTGGTATATGTAACTGTTCTCTTGTTTTATTGTATCACATATATTAATAATATGTAGTATAATATAGACATATTGGTAAGAATCTACAAACCTTACCAATATATGGTATATTATATTACTAATCCTTTATTTGGTATGTATGATTATAGATTAAATATATCCTATTGTTAGTTATATGTTATGTATAGATAACTATAACTACAGGGTCTGAGATAAAACAAGTATTACTTTTAATCTATAGTTACTTTTTATTCTTACCTCTCTGTTTATACAGAAGTTTGGTCAACAATTTAGGAAGAGATCACAAAGGGTTGTGGTCAATACACCGACAACATCTGATGATTAATATGTGGGAAATTCCCACTAGTATGTATAGATAACCACAATATACTTATAATTACATTATATTATATTATAGTAATTAGATTAGTATATAATACTATAATATAGGTTACTGTACTTGTAATATATAAACTATATCTAGAAAATGTAACATGCCATTTATTTGATTATCTCAATTTTATTATTACAAATATTATACTAGGTATTATCATATAGTAAGTAACTGTATTAATAATAGTTAGTACAATAGCTAGTATTGGTTTATTTCTACTGATCTTCTGTTTACCTGTTGTCTTTTTGTCATTCTATTCATCTATCCATTAAGGTAAACAAGTAACATTGATAATTAAAACTATATAGTTTGTATATACACTTGAGGAGTATAATGGGTTTTAGGTTTGAGGTTTTTTTTGAATTTATGATGAGATTTTTAAGATTTTTATAATTTAGTGTCATGTATATGACATCAAAAAATTGTTTATTTTAAAAATATCTATAACACACTAACATGAGTACATTATATTAATAAGACTATTTATTAATATTAATATTATTAATACATAAGACTATTATTTAATGTAAACTTATAACACACTAACACTATGGATCAATATATGAAAAATATTTTAATTCTATTTGATGTACGTATCTTTGGAGGATCTTGTCCCCCATCCTGATTCCAGAATATCCATAATAATCAGGAAAATCTATTGTTCCACTTTTGATTTTAGCTTTGAAGGATCCTCAAATTTATCTTCATCGACCAGTACATAACACCAGAATAGTATCTACACATCATGAACGTATTGTAAGTTGGTTTTCCTCTGCAGCAATCCATATATAGACCAAAGATATCCTGGAATGTGATGACACCATCTTTAAAACACCAGTTACCAGTGTTCTTCTCTCCATGACCAGTGTACCAGATATCAGCCTAAGTAATTTATATATATATCATCAATGTAATATATATGTCTCTCTTACCTCCATCTGTTTTACAATTAGTTAAGAAGTTCCTTATCTTCTCCAAATAATAATCTTTGGATTGTTCTGTTCCTGGAAGATCTGAACAAACTAAAACAAGATAAGATTCTCTATCTCTTCATTCAGTTCCCTAATAAGGTCAATCTCCTTTATCATCCATTGGTTAGATCCTCTTGATCACTGGGTATAAGTTTATGTGCAACTTGAATGTTTTTTTGAGAATCAGATACTTTCTCCACATGAACAATAATTAGGACATCATATGTACCAGAAGGAAGCTGTCGCCAGGTTTGGAGTATATAATCCAGTAGCAGTGTCATTTCCTAAGTCACCAGTACCATCACTGATGACATCTTTCTTTAGTTTAGACCACATTGGACAGTTGACTTTGTTGTTGTGGAGCTATAAAGTAAATATATAAATAAAACAATATATTTACTATACTCTAATATATGTTACTAGACAGTAATTATAGTTATAGTGTTAATATCATTACTAACCTGTCTGAGAGATAGTTGAGATAATAGAAGAGTTATCTAGTGGATGAGGTTGGTCTTGATACACTTCTGTATGTATTACCTTAAATAGAAATGATACTTTATATTATCTACATAAATTAAATTAGTTTTACCTCTCTCTGTTACTGTTGTCAACATTCTTATGATCTTCAGGGACACTCTGAGAAAGACCAATACTACTAGGAGTATCAGTAATGTTGATCCTGTTTCTTTAGTGACAGAAAAAGAGGAAGCCACTTGTTACAAAGACAAGTACATTGTGGTTCGTTTAATTTAAGATATTTTAACCGTATAATGTAAGTCATATAATTCTATTAATTTGTATAATTATAACTTAGTGAATGTAGTTTATTATAATTTATTTAGGAGACTCTGAATGAATATAATCATATTTAAGATTCTTCATTAAAATTTAAAAAGTACTTACCTTTCTTTTCATTCATAGATGACTTGGACTCTTCTTGACTAGATGCTACCTCAATTACTTGATTAGATGACACTGGGTCACAAGTGTTTGATAAGAAGTCTTGACCTAAAAAGCCATAAGGTTAAAGTCAGTGCTATCTAACAGATATCTATATGTATAGGTTAACATTACTTCTGCTAAATTTATTAAACCATGGACCAAAGTTATAAGGTTTGAGAAATTTGAGAGAAACTATACTGAGGTGTAAAAGTGACCCAGTGTATCTATGGAGAAAATTACTCAGAAGATTATTAAGTGTTCTCAGGAAACACATATTAAGCTCATTAATCTTTATAAAACCTGAAATCAAGTTAATGTCATGGTCAATTAGCTACAAGAATGATAGATATTATATTATTACAGTCAAATAGATATGGAAGGGATTTACACACGTCACAAAATGTAGTAGAGAAATAAAAAGCAATAATACCTTCATGTGACTCTTTGTCATCTACACTTGTATTGTCATTATTTGAACATTTTAACTCTGATATAAGAGACTCTAAATGAGTAACAATAAAGATATTGAGATATTAGTATGTTCTATATATTGATATTATTTACCACTGATAAAATGAAGTAGGACTGCTCTTCTTGGCTAGACAGTATTGGGTCTCCTCAAGTTTCTTGATCAGTTAACATTGGTTCCTGAAATTTTGATAAGAAGGTAGTACCTGTTAACAATGTACAATGAGAAGTGACAAACATCTACCAATAATCCAATATCCATTTACTTTCAAACTTTGCTTTAATCTTCATTTTCTTTGTCTTTCTAATTCAGTTTTAAAGTTAATGATGTGAGTATCTCCTGCAGTGTTTCCATCTCTCTTTGTCTCTCTTCTAACACTGAAAGTAAACCTTCTCTGTAGCTTAAAGGAAAAACAACTTATGAATATAGCTAAAGCACATGTTATTTTAAACATAAATTCTAGAATTAAGGCCCTGTGTTTTTAGTATAATGTAGTATAAAGACCTTTAGCAGACTCTATTTCAATAGTCTTCTTTTGATCATCTTTTTCTGCATCTCCAGTTGTTGTCTTAACTCTTCATTCTCTTTTTTAAGAGCTTTAACTTCTATAGGATGGTAGACATATTTACAAAACAAGTAACATTTGTTGTCTACTTATCTCTTACCTCATTTCTTCTTGTTTATCAGTAACATCCTTCTCTAGTTTAGACAGTTCACTTTGTTGTTGTGGAACTATAAAATGAGTAACATTGAGTGATGTTATAGCACTAATACCTACCTATATGTTCATGATAGATGGTACATTGTCTTTTTTTTGACTGGGCCTGGTTGGGTTTCCTCAAATCCTTGACCAGCTGGAGATATGACTGGCTCAAGGATGAGAACATTAGTAATTTCTGAATCAGGTTCATATGCATTATTGGATACTATCTGTGAAAAAATATAGCAATATAAAAATAGAAAAATATACTGGTAATTTACTGATACAATTATAATATATAGATATTACCATTATGTTAGACTCTATTATATTAATGTATACTATATCTATCCAGTTGTCCATACCTCTTTCTCTCTCTTATCAAGGATAACTTCATCTCCAATTGTAACAAGATCACTCCAATATCAAGGAGATATGATAGTCTTATCTTTGCCATTTCACTAGTGTCCCATTAGTGGTTTAGGAGCATACATAGTAACAAGATGAAACAACCTCAGCAACTTCATAAAGGTGAATATATCGAGAGTAGTCAAGGAAGACATTATTAATAACTATCTCAAACTCTTTTACTGTATATGGCTTAGCTCTAGACCACTTTAATTTCAGAGTAATGGTACATTCTGGTGTAGGATTGCAACCTAATAACTCAACTTCCCTTTTTAGCTCTTGGGCAAATGTAGTACTCAGCAATTTCTCACGATAGTTTTGTTTTTCAAGTTCATATAATTGAATAGCTGATAGTGCATCATTGAGCTTAAAATGATCATTTAATGTAAAAAAAGGACTTCTAGTGTTGACTGGTGAACAAAGCTTACGAACTGCAACAAAAATATGTGCAAAGTTCTCGCTCTTGAATCTCTTTTTCAAATGGATAAGACAGAATTAGTAACTGCTTGAGGTCATCAAATTCAAATACCAGCTGATTTGACCTCTTTTTGAATTGTTAACACTAGAGCACCCCAATTTTATTTGCATATAGTCAAATCATTATATGCACTTTCAACACCAACTGTGGACAATGGCTAAACAAAAAATATTGATTGCAGTATGAAGGTTGACATTTTAACTTACTTTTTAGATGTTGTGATCTGAAGACTGAGTAGTTGCTATTACTGATGACTCGTAGAAAATAAGGTATATCACTAATTATATGAAAATTTATTTTTGATATTGTTTTATTACGTGGTGTATCTTCTTACACATTTGTCTTCATTTTATCGGCAATAGTAGTAAGAAATGGAGGATGGACCTTGTAACACTGAGATAATCTTTGTTATGTTAGTAGAATCAATAGCTACTGCAATCATCAGTTCATCTAGTTAGATAATGATTTCTGGTCTCACAACTACTAGTCACACTGTTAGCTTTATACGAGTTGATATCTGAGATCAGATTAGCTGTAAACAAGTCTGCAGCTAATCTGACTGGATCAGTATTGCACGAGTCAAGATATTAAAATACTTCTGTAACACTTGATATTCTTTAGTAGAAGGTATAAAACTGTCAATATTGTTAGTAGCCATTATTGTAGTCTCTAGATCCAACCTTTTTTACTTCACATGCCTTTAGTGGGGATCTATTGCCAATAACATCATGTTATGTTCGAATTATTATTTAATTAGCCCTCATGCACCAATAGGTAAGGGTTACAGTATTTAGTTTGTTAATTACTGGGTATATGTAACTGTGTTCTCTTGTTTTATATAATATCATATATATTATATAATATATCTACTATGTAGTATAATATACTGACATCCTTTACTTGATTGTATATACATTATTATTATTTTTATATTATAGTCATATATGTGTAATAATAAATATAACTGTATCAAATATCTTACATGATACATCCTATGTAGTATGATGGTTGTGTAAGATAACATAGTATGATTTGGGTAAGATTATACAATCTTTATGACATATGGTATTTACTTTAGTAGGGACAGACATCATCCTAATTACTGGTACATCTTATATTACTTTATTATTTATATGTGATATATATATATATAGAAACTGTGTTTATAACTATAGTAAGTGTCACATTGACTTTCAGTCATGATCATTTACTTGCTGTTACTCACCTCTCAGTTACACTTCATAATGAGACTGAATGTTGATTGATCAACAATTTAGGAAAAGATATAAGGGCTAATTTCAGAGGTCAACATAGTTACAATAACTGCTGATTTAGCTTGTGGGAGGTTACTACTAGTATTGTATAGATACTATCTACATTATTATAGTATATAGTATAATTAGACTAGTACATATAGGTAAAAACGGGTACTATGATGTATTAAATGGGAGTTACTCTACATATAATAAATATATCTATGAAGTGTAACTATAGAAATTTGCTCAGAACTCAATTAGTTTGGTTCATTAGATATATTCCATTAATTTTATGGTGTATTAACTAACGTGTATTCATTTTAATTTTGTTTAATTATTTGATTATATTGACAACACAGATCCCTCATCATTGGAACTATGTACTGTGATACATATTATAGCTAATGAGGAATGACAGTCACACAATTACACTAATCTCTTAGATTCCTCATTTGAATCAAGAGGGTAAATTAACAGTATATCAGTGTAAAGAACTAAAATCAGGGCCATTGCCACCAGGTCAAGTGTTGCTAAGTTAATCTGACTACCCAAATCCCTATATGCTGTGGGTTTTAAAGACTTGCTATTGAAACTGCTCCCAATCCCTATATTACAATACAAGAGCACTAACCCAAACTCTTCAGATCAATTAACTAGACCATACTCTTCAGATCAATAACGCAGACATAATATCCTCTACGATTTAAAGAAAAAATTTTATATCATATATGCCTCCAATCAGTTCTGCCAAGTGTCCTTAATTATTACCTCTGTCATCAAATGTTATCTTGGTTGCGTCAAAAGTAATCATTAATCCATTTTTTTTTTTAGTTGTGTAATTATACTTTATGTGTCAATAACTGCATTAACACAACTTTGTTAAGTTATTTTTGTCTAGAACACGTTTTGATCTATGATATTTTTTTAACATAATCATTCATACAATGATGAAAGGACAACCCTTTTAGCCACCCTAAACACTTATCCCCACGCTGCATGTCCACCCTCAAATTACAAATGGAAATTAAAACACACTAATGACAGTATTTAAGATAGAGTGCATCACGTTAAATGTTTTAGGTTACAAAATAAATATAACTCAGTGAAAATAGCATACATGTTTCAATATAAATAATAATCCACACACCTATCCTAATCTTTTAAGTGTCGTATCCCTGATTAATGCTGCTGTATGAGGCCTATCTCCTCTTCCATCTCCAAGCTGTTGTTTGCTTTGTCACCCCGCCACAGTCCCTCCCACCCCCCACCCCCCCACCCGCCCCCCCCCCCTCTACATGGATGAGAGGACGTGTCCTTCCCAGGTTACAGGAGGTCTGACCTTCAGTTGTAAGCACGATATTACACTGTAATTTACATAAATCCCTTTTGAAAGCCTATAGCCTGTCTGGTCCCCCATCTGATATATACACCTATTAAAACATTCTGCCTTCAACACCCGAGAGGCATATACCCATTTAATCAATTGTACTGTCACATAGTTGGGGCCAAAAGATGGGAGCAGAGTGAGAAATCGGTGGTTGTTTGTCATCAGTATATGAGTAGGCGGAGGGAAAATAGTGAAAATGTATAACGTTTTGCCCCATTGTGTCAGTGGGGGGACAGAAATAGAAGCAACGTACACCTTTATCCTGCTCCCTGGTGTTATGAACGAATTAAAAGTCTGATTTGTGTGTTATAAAATCTATCCACAGGCAAATTATGTGGATTATCAAGAAAATATACACCCCCCCCCACCCCACGTACATCTTAGATCATGTTATGACATTATAACATGTACAGGAGAATACCTTGTATTTGTTGTAGACTAGAGCTCTGGATTCCCCCCCCCCCCACTACCACCCTTATGTCTGCTGAATTTTTGCCTAGTATTTTCTAGTAGACGTTTCTTAAATCTTGCAAGGTCGGTCTTTTTTAAGAGCTTCAACTTCCTGTAAATGGTAGAGTCATATTAACAAAAGAAAGGTATAGGGGTGATGTCTAATATATTACTTCTCTTTTTGTATCATCTCTATTAGTGACTTCCGGTTCGCTCGTAATTCAGGCGAGTTCTCTGTTTGTTATGCATAAATAGGGTAATCATTCTAAATTAGAGTAAGATTGTATTACATGTCTGTTACTGATAGATGGCAGAAGCTTGATGTTAAGAATAGACATTCTCTGCTGTAGTGATATCATCTCAACACCCATACTCATCTCCCCCCCACCCAGCCCCGGGCTTCATGCACCACCATCGACTGGCACCGGGAGACCAAGATATCACGTCCCCCATTTCCACGTACCCCCCCCCCTCCTGTCCCTCCCCACAACCACCCCCACCCATGAAAAAGATGTCAGCTGTGTATCTAGACAGTAAGTTACATTACAATCACGGAGATTACTGTTTATAATCTTATTATGTTGTGTTACATATACAGGTTCTCATTAGGTTTGTCATGATGTTCTGGGACTTATGATATGAAGTAGTGTAATAATGAATGAAATGGGGTGTGGCCAGTATGATGTTGGGTGGTGATAGTTATTTGGCACTTTTTGTTGAAACTTTAGGTGAACAGGAAAATTGGTGATCAAAGATTATGGCCACATGACCGTTTGGGGGGTAGCTGACCATAAATTAGGTATGAACCCCCCCCACTCGTCACTGTCACATCCAACCGACCTCACCCCTCGCCACCCTGACCAACCCTTCAACAAAGGCGCAGACCAGGGTTGTAAGATGTCTATTTGACTATGACTGCTCTCTAGTGCAGAGGGGCTGTGGAATGACGCATGATGACTGTTTTAACTGATCTTGTTAGTGAGTCAATATATATCTTACCTATACTTTGGTATTTGACTTATAAGGTGTCGCCCTGTGGTGACGCTATGACATGCAAATTGTTGACTACTCTTTGTTGATGAAAATTATAGCCATGGCCGTTGCGACCGACTGCTTATGAGTCCTAGAGTTTGTACTGAGCACGTGTTCCGTACCTTTAAATCAAACTGGATCAAAAGAGATGTTAGATAAATTTGGTGATGTCTGGTGTGGTTACTAACTTACCTGAGCGGGCCAGAATCATGATTTTCTCAATGTCACTCCGCCACAAGAACATACTCCACCTCACCCCTTGTCCCCTTTTTACACTAGCCCAACTGGTGTCCTGGCTGTAAATCTGGTATTAGAAAAGATGGAAAAGGATATGCCATCTCGTTTTGACCTCCGCCATCCCGCCCCCACCTCCCCCCACACCACCCTTTGATATTGCCCTGGAATCATGAGGATATCCTGTATATTCAATACCCCCACACCCTTCAACTTGGACCCACGCCGCAACTTGGTCGCACTTTACCACCCCACCCCCACCCCACCCCCACCACCATACTTTATTCCCTGTACAATCCCCACCCCCATCAAACGACTTAGGACCACATCCCTCCCATTTAATACTACACAGAACACACACCCTTACTCTATCTATGCAGGTAATAGGCAATGATCCCACCCAATAACTAATATGAAAAGGGATGTGCAGATTATTACAAGGGATAATCCGATTTATCACAGCAAAAACCCCCCCTCTCCATTAACGATCCCTAGCAATCAAAAGTGCTCTAATTACTATGTAGAATGGAACTGCCCACTTATAGACAGAGAAACCAGCCGCTAAGATCGATCCTTTGTGGTGTTGTGCAACAGCCTGGACCAGAGCAATATTGTTTGTTGGTTTTTAACCATTCTTGCCTTCTCGATCCAACGACTGGCAAACATTGGCAAAAATTTATCTGGCCTGGTGAATGAAAGCTAGAAAAACGTAGTTTTATTTGAGCCTGATTGTATTTAAAAGGTTTACATGAAATTATGACCCTTTCTTTTTGAGCTATTAAAACACTATATTTTACATCACAGAAAACTAGACACTGAAACCCACCCACCCCCTTAATCACAACCACTATTTAAACAAGAAATGAACTAGAGAACAATTTGGTAATTTAATAAACAACTACAAAACACTCAATATTAGGAATGGTATTTTTATCATCCTGACAGATAATAGAGACTCATAAAGAATTGGAACAGATATGATGTGAATAACTTATAATATTGATATAAATACAGAAAATGTTTTATTTATACATTACTACGGTACTTACAACATATCCCCATTTTACAGTAGTACAAGAAAATCACGACGTATTGTAATAAGGAAAAAATTTAGGTAGCCTTGTGAGCCATATATACTATAAAAATTAAATGAATAGAGTAATGAATTTAATGGAAATACAATGAAGACTTACAAAGCGCAATCATGTTCTGTGTATTTTTGGCCATAGCTTCAGTTCCTATCATGTACATATTGTTTAACAACCTATCTCTATCTCTTGATTTTCGTCTGAAAAGTCCAGTAAATGTTATTAAGCAAGGGTCTGTTTCTTTTAATTAAAAATATCTGGCTTACCCAAGAATTCGTGTCACATTCTTGTTCCTGAATTTCAAAATTTTCTTAATCTATGCTGCTACTAGGTCAATTTGGAGCATCAACGAACACTATGAACCATAAAAACTAAATAATAATCAATATTTTTCATCACAGACTTGGTCTAAATAATAGACTCCTATCAATAATTTGCTAGTGTACAAAAGAATTAGGAAATATAGGTGACAATATATTAATATGAATATCTTTGTGTGTATGACTAAAAGTAATGAATGGATGGATGGATTAATTAGTGAAAGAGACAGATGGATCTGAATAAGGTACACAATTTCATAATAAACATGTAAATATAGTCATGATTAACACAATTTAGACCCTTTGATTGAAATAAGAGGTGAAACCAAAATCCCTGGTATAATCAAAGGTTTTTTAAGAAAAACATTAAGTATTATGTTTTTCATTTTGGCAGTACTTACCTATAAATCTATCATATGATATTTAATCAATTATTAGGTAATTAACAATTCATAGTCAAAGACATGTCTTAATTATGACAATGCCAGATATCAAATTTTTAAAATAATTGTATTCTTTAATTTGTTAATTATTTTTATATTGACAACAGATCCCATCATTGGAACTATTACTGTGATACATATTATACTAATTATGTTGGCAGTCACAATTGCACATCATTAGATTCCTAATTGATCAAAGGTAAATTATATTATATCAGCTGTAAAGAACTAAAATGAGGGCCCTTGACCACAAGGCTCAAGTGTGAAGGCGAATTTAATATGACTAGCAAAGAGGTGTGATTATGGATGGGATTGTCAGCTGCTCAATTGCATTGAAACAGAATGCTTCCAACTCCATATTTACTTTTAAAAGACCAAAACTAATGCACTCTTTGTAACCAAAATACACTAACCAAACTATTCAGATCCCACTTATCAGACATAATATCTTTAGCTTAAAGAAAAATTGTATTATTCAATTTAATCCAATCAGTTCTGCAAGTGTCCTTATTATACCTCTCGTCATAAATGTTCATCTTTTTGCAGCCCCCCTAAACAGTAATCATAATCCATTTTATTTTTTTTTAGTTGTGTTTTAATTATACTTTTATCTTTTAATAAACTACAGTAAGCCCCTAACTTTGCTAGGTTATCTTTTGTTTAGAACATTTATTGCTCTGATGATTTTTTTAACATAATCATTCATACAATAATGAACTGCCTAGCCACCCAAACCTTACAAGTGATGTACGTCTACAACTTACAAATGAAATAAAAACCCACAATGACAGTAATTAAGATAGAGCTGCATTCAAATTAAATGTTTTAGTTTACAAAAATAATATACTCAGTAAAATGCAATAGACAAAAACATGTTGTTTCAATCTAATATAATAATAATAATATACTCTTTTAATTGTCTTCTGTATATGTTGTAATAGGTATTCTCTTATCTCCATAGCTTTCTGTTTGTTTTTTAATCACAGATCCTGCAATGGATGAGTTTACGTCTCCCAGAGTTACAGGAAGGCTTTGACTTACGGTTGTTATCCAGCTATTAATACTTTTTTTTAAAAAGTTTGACAGTATTACTGTCTGGCCTCTAATATAAAACCACTTAAAAACATTTCTTGAACAAGAGGGCTATAACCAATTTCATACCATTTACTGTCCATATTGCCAAAAGATGGCAGAGTAAAATATGTTGGTTGTCATCATATATGTAGCTAGAAAAAGTGAAAATGATAAGTTTTCATTGTTCATACAGAAATAAAGCCAATACATTTCTACTGCCTCCTTGTTATAACTAATTAAAATCTTATTTGTTTGTTATAATCTATCCACAGGCAAATATTTAGGAATTATCAATAACTAAATACCTACAGCTACATATTATGATCATGTACTGACATTCATAACATGTAAAATACTTGTATTTTTGTATACTAGGCTCTTTTTCCATACTCTGCTTGTCTCTGCTAATTTTTGTAGTATTTCTAGTCGACTTCTTAAATCTGCAAATCTCTTTTTTAAGAGCTTCAACTTCCTGTAGATGGTAGTCATATAACAAAAAAAGTACTAATTGTTTGTGATCTAATATTACTTCTCTTTTAATCTCATCTCTATTAGTGACATCCTTCTCTATTCAGGCAGTATTGTTTTTGCCTGTAGTGCTATAAAGAAGTAATCATTATAACATTGAATAATATTGTATTACTATGTATATGTTCACTGATTAGATGGGCAGAAATCTCTGCTGTACAAGAATAGTACAATCTCTTCTGTACTGATCTCATCTCAACACTCTCCATCTCCAGGGACATTTTGAGGGAGACCAATACTAGCAGTATTAGTATTATTTAAGAAAGAATAAAGCTGTCATTCTTTAATTAGATTCTTTAACATCAACAGAGATTACTGTTATAATCTTTATGGTTGTGTGTTTACATATCAGTTTCTCATAGTTTGTCATGAATGTTATGTGACTTATGACCTGACTTGTTAGTTGTAATAGTTGATGCCCATGTGTGGCCAGTATGATGTTTGATATTATTTGGCCTTTTTTGTGAATTTAATGACAGGAAAATTGTTGATCTCAAAGATATGGCCAATGACTTTAGTAGCTAACATAAATTAGTTTATTGACAAATGTTGTCAATACAAGATACTGATGACATTCACAAAGCCAGCAACAGAGGTCTGTCAGTGTCCTATTTACTATGAATGCTCTCTATGCAGAGGTGGAGTTAATGACATGATGACTGTTTTAAAACTGATTTTGTAGTTATTAATCAATATATATCTTATATACTTTGTATTTTCCTTATAAGGGTCTCTCTGGTGTGAGCTATGAGCCAAGAATTGTTGAATGCTATTTTTGATGAAATTTATAGCCATGGGTTGTCGACCTACTGCTTTATTCACTAGATTTATACTGAGCAAGTTCCCTACCTTTAAATCCAACTATAAAAGAGATGTTAGATAAATTTTGTATGTATGGTGTGGTTACTAACTTACATGAGCCAAATAACTGACTAATGTAGAATAATCATTACTTTGTATTTTTCAACTACCCAATCTGTCCCTGGAAGTATCTAGAAAGATGTAACATTATCCATCTCTTTTTGCACACACTTCTGCTCTCTCTGTATTGTGGATTATGAGGATAATCCTTATCTTCAACTGACACATTAGCTTGAACATATTTATCTCCCTGTATATAATGAAACAATACACATAATTATTAAGATATATATCATGCAGGTAATAGCAATGGACTATAATTATTACGAAGGGAGGGTGCAGATTATCAATAGAATATGTTAACAGAAAACATTAAATATTTTAGCAATCAAAGGCTATAATTACTATGTAGATTGGACTGCCCACTATAGACAGAGAATCCTACAGATAGATCCTTTGTGGGCTGTTGTGAAGGTGGTGTTGAAATATTTTTGTTGGTTAAATTTTGCTCTTTCCAACTGACTGGCAAAATTGGCAAAATTTATCTTGGCCTGGTGAAGCTATACTGCAATTTTATTTGGGAACCTGATTGTATTAAAAAGATTTACATGAAATTATGACTTTCTTTTTGAGCTATCTAAACACTTTTTTTATAAGAAATTAAGTACTGAAACAATTAAATAAAATATTTTTAAAGAAATGAACTAATTACAATGTTATTCTAATAAACAATACAAACATAATATTAGCCTAAAAGTAGTTATTTTTATCATCCTGAACATAATGCACAGAGCTCATACAGAATGGAACAATAGTTACTGTATGTAAATCACTTAATAATATTGATATAAATATTAGGAGAAAATGTTTTTTTATTTTATACATTTACTACGGCAGTACTTACACATATCCATTTTACAGTAGTACAGGAAATCACGACGTATTGTGCAATAAGGAAAATTTAGTAGCCTTGTGAGCCATATATACTATAAAAATAAATGAATAGATTAATGAATTAATGGACATACAATGAAAGACTTACAAAGCCAATCATGTATCTCTGTGTATTTTTTGCATATCTTCAGTTCCTATACATGTAAATATGTTTTAACAACCCTATCTCTATCTCTTGAGATTTAGTTCTTGAAAGTCAGGTAACTGTTCTTTAAGCAAAGGGGTCTGTCTTATAATTACTCTTGGCTTACCTCAAGATTCTTGTCCCCATTCTTTTCTGAATTCAAAATTCTTACATATATGCTGCTACTAGGTCAATTGGAGCATCAACGACACTACGACCCATAAAACTAAATAAAAATCAATATTTTTCATCACAGACTTCTAATATAGACTCCTATCATTAATTGCTAGTGTACAAAGAAATTAGGCAATATAGGTGACAATATATTAATATGAATGTCTTTGTATGTATGACTCAAAGTAATTGATGGATGGATGGATTAATTAGTGAAAGAGGACAGATGATGAATAAGGTACCAATGTCATAACAACTTTAGCAATATAGATCATTATTACACAATTATAGACCTTGATTTAATAAGAGGTGAAAACCAAAATCCCTGGCTATATCAACAGTTTTAAGAAAACATAAGTTTATATTTTTTTTTCAATTATTGCAGTACTATAATCTTATTAATATGATATTTAATCAATTATTAGGTAATTACAAATTCATAGATGCAAACAACATGGTCTTAATTTATAGACAATGCCAGCTATCAATATTAAATCAGTGTAATACCCATTTAAGTTAATAAGGAAATATCCATCTCATTGATTTGACATAAAAAAGAACTCTTTTATCCATTATATAATAACTTACCAATGTAATTCAGGTATTGGAAAATTTTTCTTTAACACACAACATCTTTTTCCTCATACAAATTCTGTGTGACTGAAAATAGAACACATTTGTTTATTCTAATACTTACATCCACTGTGATTCCCACTAGGTAATATTTTATATCACTTCTATACTTATGTTTCCAAATGAGATGCTTCATTCACCTTATAACAATGAAACTATAAAACAATTACATATGAACTAAGCTACAAACCTCTTCCATTAAAAATTGTTGTATATCCTGTCCCCTAGTTCTTTGTATCTTGCAACTACAAAAACAAAAGACATAATGAAGTTATATACTGGCAAAAGAGAGACTTAAGATTTTATTATGGATGTCAGAGATTTTTTACTGCACTCCTACAGTTAAAACAATGATACATATATTATACAGTAAAAATATAGTACAACACTTGAGGAGTAAATTACCAGGTTTATATACTGACTAAGTCAACATCAACCCTCATGTTATATAATCTCTCCTACCATACCAGACCCTTAACACTATAGAACAGGGTTCTGGTTATATGTGAGATGTATGAATGTATAATCAGTAGTCATAGTCTATTATCTATTTACTAATAGGTTGTATAGGTTGTTTAATTTTAAATACAAAAAACTCAATTGTGGTTCTATTGTAATAGAATATGCACTTTTGTCCTATTGGGACAGTTTCTAAATAAATAAAATATACATTAATTAATTAGTATATGCTGAGTAATAACAATTGTCTTAGTAGATTGATTTCTTACTTGTTAATGTCATTACTACATGTATTACATTATTACAGACAGTATATAAATTATTATTGGTCTTCTTACTACTTTCAGACATTGCTTGTAGTTATCTTGTTTAGGAAACGACTATATAATATATAGTCACAGAACGAAAAGCCACTTAACTGTTCATGAGATTCAGTTGACTATTTTGGTCGATCACGTGAACATTACAGTCATCACCATGAACGTCAACTGTGTATTGCACAATAATATAGCCTAATAACATATAATACGTACAAGTTACATTTCATCATAGAAGTTCACCAGAAAGACCCAAATAAAAGCTTAGTCTGAGCTTTTGTTGTATTGAGTCCCTGTTAGACTTATGATCCCCGCCCAGTTTTGTCTTCTCTTCTTAAGTGTTAGTTAATATATATGAGCACATATTATAATACCATTCACAAGTAGGAGGATGTTTGATATTAAATAGGTCCTATAGAATGTAAGTGAAAATTATTTAGTTTGTTATATTTTATCAAAGATTATGAAAGACAAAAATATCTAAATTTATGCATTTTTTTGGGTTGATAATGTGTACCAGTGATACCACTCTTCACATAAGTCAAATTGTATCATGTTCATTGCTGTAGAAGAAACATTGTTGAATAAATTGACAGCCCATTCTCTATTTAAAACAGTTGACTTTGTTGTTGTTGGAAGTATAAATTCATTATAACATTGAATAATATTGTATTACTACCTATATGTTCACTGATAGATGTATGACCATCTTGATCAATGTTAGCATTCATCAAGTTCTTTTATGCTAGTTTTGATTCTGACTTCTTCAATTCATAAGGTGTTCTTGAATAGCTGAATTTAGGTGCATTAGAGAGTTTTTTGTTCTCTAATCTGTCTCTTGTGGGGTTATGTCCACATAGATGGGGTAATTTTTCTCTTGTGTGATTACCAGATGGGATGCCAAGGTCATCTAGAGTGTTGACATAATCTTGTATCCAATTACCAGAATATAACTACAGTCGAATGTATTGTAAGTTGTTTCCTCTGAAGCAATCCATAATAGACCAAAGATATCCTGGAAGGTGACAACACCATTTTTAAACACCAGTTTACTAGTTTTCTTTTCTCCATGACCAATGTAATGGTGACAGTTTAAGTAGTTAATATATACCATCAATGTAATATGTATTATATGTCTCTCTTACCTCATCTTTGTTTACAGTTAGTTAAAAGTTTGATTATCTGCTTCAGATAGTACATTTTGTAGCATGGAAGATTAATACTTGATGACAATATGTTTTTTTTTCATTCATTGGTTAGATCCTTCTTGATCATTAGTATCAAGTAAGTTTGTGTGTGCAACTTGAATGTTTTGAGACTCAGACACTTCTCCAAATGAACCAATAATTAGGACATCCTATGTACCAGGAGGAAGCTCTCATCAGTCCTGGTGTACATAATCCAGTTTAGCAGTGTCATTTCCTGAGTCACCAGTCCATCCACTGATGACATCCTTCTTTAGTTTTAGACACATTAACCCAAAACTAATCAGTTAACTTTAGACAATACCCTCTTTTTACTTCCTCTCTGATGATATATAGCTTCCAATCAGCTTCTGCCAATGTGTCATTATTATACCTCTGTCAAATGTTTATTTTTCAGTAGAAGCGTAAATTTTATTTTATTTGTGTGTAATTATATTTTACTATATGTCTCATATTGTCACATTACTAGTTATCATTAGTTTATTTTATTTCATTTGTAACTTGTACATGTACATCACTTGTAAGCTTATGGTAACTATCCCAGTTCATCCATGTATGAATATATTAAAAAATGACTATATCAAAAACTTTCTTAGACAAATATACCTAACAAAGTTAGTGTTAATGTTTAACTAAATGTTCTAGTTTGTCAAACTAAATCTACTCAGCAAGATAGTACATGTTTTTTTACTCCATGTTTAATAGCTACTAATCTTCTATTTGTCTTTTGTATAATGTGCCAATGAGGTATTCTTTAATTCTATAGCTCTCTGTTTGTTGTCAACCACAGGTCCCTCATGGCTGAGATGACTGTCTCCCAGGTTGTAGGGGATGTTGACTTGGTTGTTATCCAGCTGTTAATTACTTCGAAAGTTTGACAGTATTGCTGTCATGCCTCTTACGTAGACCATACTAAAACATTCTTATGAACATCAAGGGCAATGCCAATTTCATTCAATTTGTCCCTCCATTTTGGCCAAAAGACTGCCAGAGTAGAGACAAGTCCGGTGTCATCTTTAAGACATCAGGAACCATGTGACTGCCTTTAAAATAGAGAAAAACAATAAAAGTAATTTTCATTATTCAAATTGAAATAAGCAATGTACATATTGTTTATTAGATAATGTAAATTCTATTTGCTCTCTTTTTGTTGATATATACTATTTATTCTAATCTTTATGGAACTATCAACAGTTTAAACTATATATACAAACCCAAATAACATTTAATCTATTATCATCTAATTATACTAAACAAACAACAAATACCTTCTTTTTTGTTGCAACAAGCACACTAGACTTCTTGTTCCATAGGTCTTCTTTTTTAGCATTTCCAGTTGTTGTGTTTTAACATTCATTCTCTTCTTCAAGAGTTCTAATTACTTCCTGTAGATTGGGTAGACATATTAACAAAACAAGTAATAAGTGTTGTCTAATACTACTTATCTCTTACCTTGTCTTTTCTTTGTTGATCAGTGACATCCCAGTTTAGACAGTGACTTTGTTTGTTGTGCGAGCTAAAACAAAAACAATTTTTCGTGAACTTTAATATTAGGAAATTGTTAGTAAAAGAATCCACATCACTTAATGTCTAACTAAATTAACTTGTTATACCGGGGTAGTATATGTTATTGTCAAATGTTTTTCATTATAAGATAGTGGGTATTTTGGTTTGATGGAATCCTGTTTCAAACTGTGAGATCTGTCAACATTATCACTTGTACAGACATATAATAATTATATCTATATATAGTATCATTATATATTATATTAGTGTAATTGCCCTCCTAATTATTAAATACATTCCTTTGATTTGTTATTTAAATTAGATACATCTATTACAAGTACTTTTGATATCCATTTACTATGAAGTGTAAGTGTGTCCTCTAGTAGAGGTGGAGTTTACTGACTGATGATTAGGTTTAGGCAGCTGGTCCTGTTTGGATCTATATATATTATATATTTTGTATTTACTTGTAAGGGTCTCTCTGGTGCGATATGTAGCCATACATTTTTTAAGGTTCTTTCTGATGTCAGCCCTATTAACCCATGGGTTGTTGACGTAAGGCTTCATTCACTTGCCCTTTAAAGTGCCCTACCTTTAAAGCCAACTACAAACGAATTGTTAGATAATATTGTATTTATGGTATAATTACTAACTTACATGATCTAGTAACTGACTAAGTAGAATCCTCACTACCTTCATGTTTTTCAACTACCCAACCTGTCCCTGGAAGTATCTAGGAGAGATCTGTTTCTTTACACACACACACACAAACACACATACCTCTGCTCTCCTCATATCTTGGATCATGATCATGAAGATGTTCATTATCTTCAACTGACACATCAGCTTGAACATATTTATCTCCCTGTATATAATTACAACAAACAGGTATAGCACTGACTTATGGTAGGGATGGTCTGGATTATCATTGAAATATATTAACGAAACATTATGTATATATTATTAATAGCTGATCAAAGACTCTAATACTCTCTAGTGTTTTCTACAACAATACATAATAATAACTGAGTCTAAAGTTCAGATAATGTTTATAACTATCATAATAAAACTTGTTAAACTGCCTATCATTGAAGAATGACTCCCAACTAGATACAGAGAATCCTATAGATAGATACTCTGTGGCTATTGTGAATTAAAAGAGTTGGTACAATACTTAAAATTTCATTGGGTTACATTTTCCCTCTTGCAACTGATAGCAAGTTGATAAAAATTCATCCTGTCTTCTGCGGCAAAAGCTATTCTGTAGTTTTTATTTGGAACCTATTGTATTTAAAAGTTTTGCATTGCTTTCTCTATGAACTGTTTTGTCTGCCTTTTTTAATGAAAAAAATTAAGCATCAAACAAGAAAATAAAAATATTTTTCTAAAAAAATGGTTCTGAGTAAACTAATTAACAATCTTATTCCCATATAACAATACAAACATGACAGTAAGAATTGTCTTCTTTTTATAAAACATTCAGAATATAATAGCACAGAGTCATACAGAATGATAAAACCAAAGATATATGATATACAAACATTATATTATAAATGTTTGTGGCAGTGTTTGTTATTTAAAGAATGATGAAATTGCCATTGTTCCTGTATTATTTGCATAATTGCATTGTTTGTATGAGATTGATATTAGCCATCCTTGCAATTACTTCATTTTTTGTAAAATATTTTATTTGATTATACATTACTACAGTACTTTACTACATTTTGGATTACAATAACTATCACACCTTACATAATTAGGTACACATTTACAATATATAGCCAGTAACTTACCACATATCCATTCTACAGTAGTACAGGAAGTCACGATGTGTTTTCACAAAAAATTTAATAGCCTTTGAGCCATATATACTATAGGAGGGTAGATATATGGATGAATAGATTAATAGACAGAGAATGGAGACTTACAAAGCCAATCATCGTCTGAGTATTTCTGGCATATCTTCAGTTTCTACAAATGTAAAATGTTTTAACAACTTATCTCTCTTTAATCTCTTGATTAAGTCTTGTAAGTCAGCGATTGTCCTTTAAACAAAAGGTCTGGCTCATGACTACTCTTAGCTTACCTTAAGATGATTGTCATATTCTATTCTGCTGGACTTGGAAATTCTTAATATATTCTACTACTTCATCATTGGAGCATCAATGACACCACGACCCATAAAACTAGATAATAAAAACATATTTCTCATTATAGACTCCTATCATTAATTGCTAGTGTACAAAAATATTAATAAAGGTCACTATAACCTGTGGATATTAATATGAACATCTGTGTATGTGTGACTCAAATTAATTGATAATAATGGATAGATATAGATAGATGGATGGATGAATGGGTGGATATATGAGTGGAAGACAGACAGGTTAATAAGAATAAAGTGGACTATGTCATAATAACCTCTAAATGTACTTAATATATTAACATATTGTGGGTATAGTTTTGACATATATTTAATTGAGACTGGGTTATTTGACTAATTGTAATAGTCATAATATCTCGTATAAGGTTATATGCTTAATAAGCATATAACCATTTCTAATTTGATATGAAGTGACCTCTTCCATGCATCATATGATAACTTACCATTGGAAATTGGTATCAAGGAGATTTTTTTCTCTAAACGCAACAACATCTTTTTCCCCTCATTGTAAACCCTATGAAACTGAACTAGAACGGACTTATAATTCTCATACTTACTCTTTCCGGATCCACTGTGATTCCAGATATACTAGATACACTTTTTTTTTTTTTTTTTTTTGTTTTTTTGTTTTTTTTTTATATCACTACCTTGCTTCCAATCTACCGTTTTTTTGTTTTTTTTTTTTTTTTTTTTTTGTTTTTTTTTTTTTTTTTTTCATTGGGGGGGGGGGGGGGGGACACCTGGTGGGGGTCCATAACAATGACAAACGTATAAAACAATTAAAATAAACTAAGTTACAAACCCGGCTTCCATTAAAATTGTTGATATCCTGTCACCTAGTTCTCTGGAATCTTGTTCTACAAACAACAAGACAAAATTAACGTATAAACTGGCAAAGATAGGTAAGATTTATTATGACAGTCAATATTTTTTACTGTCTAAACACTTAAAAAGGTAGCTTAAATCATATATTATACAAACAAAAGTTGTTTGTTTTCAAGAAGAAAAAAAATAAATCATCAACCCTACAGAGACATTTTGAGATTCTGACAAGGTCCATACTTTAGTCATCTACTAAATAATACATAAATAGTCAGATTTACTTTTCATTGACTGTGTCGTTTAGTTTGTCTATGCTCTTGTTTCTGTTTTAAATGGACAGTGGTAGTGACTGAAAAATTTTCTTGATCAGTAGCTATAAGAAGAAAACAATATAGTCCCCATTAATATAGATATACTACTTTCTAGTATTAACATGAATGAGACATCAATATCAAGTTATACAGTCTCAAACTAATAGACAGTCTAGTCCTGCCTATGTGGAGACAACATGTATGAATCAATATTCATAGTCCGATTATTTACTGATGCATTGTGTAATTGTTTAATTTTAAATACAAAAAAACTCAATTGTGGGTTCTATTTTAATAGAATATGCACGTTTTTGTCTATTGGAACAGTTTCTTCTAAATAAATACAATAATACATTAATGATAATTAGTATATGTTGAGTAATAACAATTGTCTTAGTAGATTGATTTTATATATGTTTTCTGATCTGTATGACATACAGTACATATAACTATGGAATAATATAATTATTAGGAATTTATACATTATTTACAGACAGTATATATTGTGCTTCTTACCACTTTCATCAGATAGAATGGTGAAGCCATTGTGTTTAGCAGATCCACCCTTTTTGCAGACACATCCTATAGTTTTCCCAACACAGTCCCCAGTCCCCCCCCCTGCAATAAAAATCCCCTTCAAGTTGAGATGATAATGGTAATTCCGCAATGATTAATTTATGATCATTACTATTGTATATAGTCCAAGATCCATAGTATTTTTATTCACATAATTATAATTTTAGTGGATACTAAATATAGATAATAGTGAGTCAAGAGTCTTTTCTCTATTAAATTTCAGTATAGTACATAATATTATAGAAAACAAAGACTGTATATTTTACCTATACCATGGATATAATGTTTTTAGTATAATTATCTATTTTACTAAGACCCAATAGAAAATAATACTTCATATTATCTTATAAAATTAATCCATTACTTTTACCTCTCTCTCTGTACTGTCTGGATCCTCAAGGCTCATACCTCGTTCAGGTACTTTTGATTGTAGGTTCTAGATTTACAAAATAAATACAAAAGCATTCAGTAATAATATTTACCTTCTCATATTCATGAATGACTGTATCAGAGAGTTTTGAAACGATGAACAATAGCTTTAAAGGATTTCTATGTCATCAGGTGAACAAAGCTTATTACAACTATAAGAAAACGCCCAATAAATCTTCAGCATCTTTTTGAATTTCCTCTTTTTCATGTTGTAATACAAGCTCAGAAACTTCTTGATCCTTCTAACATCATACCAGCTGATTCAACTGCTTCTTCAATTTCACATACCAAAGCACAAATTGTCTTTCCTTTTTAATAGAGTGTGTCACTTTTGCCTATTGAAACACGTTTTAGATAAATAAAATAATAGATTAATATAACTATGTTGTAATTGATTAATGGTTGTCAATAGTAGATACTGTTTCTGTCCTGATCTCCATGAATACAGTAGCATATAAATAACTATATAAATCATTACTCTAACACATGTTATACATTATTTTACAGATGGGTATATAGATTATTATTGTACCTTCTCACTACACTACTTTCATCAGCTAATGGTAAGCCATTGCTGTAGCCTTGTTTAGTAGATCTACCCTTTCTGCAGCACACCCTAAAGTGGTCAACAGAAACGCCCTTCAATTTGAAACCTATATGGTAATACCTATGATGTATGTTACCATCTTTTTACTATCATATAGTAATACAGTGCAATATTCATTATGTGTTTATTCACATAACTATGATTTTAGTAGATGCATATAGATAATAGAGTCAAGAGTCTTTTCTCTATTATTTTAGTATGGGGTACATGGATGCTAAAAATAAATATGGAAAACGACCAGTGTTTTTTCTACCTATCCCATACATACACTGCTTTAAAATAATCATCTATTTTACTAGAACCATGCTAATAATTATGTCTACTGATTTTAACACTATTGTTACTGATCACCACTCAATTTCATTGGAATACATATAGTATAATTCACAAAAGCTAACACTCTCTTATATATAATTACTATTTTTTACTAGAAGGATAATATATTATAATAATGATTATACCATTCATATTTTTAATATATTTCATTCTTTTCCCTAGGTTCCAT
Source organism: Gigantopelta aegis (assembly GCF_016097555.1). Lineage (NCBI taxonomy): Eukaryota > Metazoa > Mollusca > Gastropoda > Neomphalida > Peltospiridae > Gigantopelta > Gigantopelta aegis. The sequence continues at coordinate 29,421 of NW_024534443.1, forward strand.
CATAATCATATTGCAAGTCCCTAATGCACTTATCCATGCATACACATACACACTCTCTCTCTCTCTCTCTTTGAATTCTTCTTGTTAATTTGGCTAGTATGTCATTATGTAATATAGTAGATAGATTCATAAAGATGGTTATATGACGACTATTGAGTATTTTCTAATTCTAGTATTTGATGAGGTTACTTTAGCACTAAATGAAGACCGATGAACATTATTTTGCAATATCCAATATTCATCAATGGGTACTACTGTACCCTTAGTATTGGTCATACAGAATCCCCTATTAAACAGGTATTATTTCAATTATGTAGTATTACTATATAGTAATCTTATAGTACAGTATTATCAAGTGAGAGTGCCATTACCCTACAGATACGTGGAAATTTGATACAATGAACTAATAAAATAATTTTTTGTACTATGTTAGTGTTTAATATATTATATATTATACAATATTAGGATTCGTATATAGTAAGTCAAAAAGAAAAGTAATTTTCATCCACCCAATGCCACTTCATACACAGATGGGTGTCGTAATAAACATAAACTATCCATGTTGACTCAGATAAACAATTTTTTTGTCAGCACTAAATGCATGGTAGTAATCAATTAGAACTATAGACAATAAAATTAATGTTAAATAATATTTTGTCTTGCTGAAATACATCAAAAAGTCATGTATTCGTATAAACTATAAGTGTTTTTACTGAAATGAAACACGACTATTAAAAATCAGCAACATAGCATTTTGCAGCATGTAGCATGCAGTCACTTTTATTACCCAATATAAACTTATATGCATAATATATATATCATATCATATATCTTAATGTACTTTATCTCTTTTATATCTTCTGGAGGATCGTTTCCCTAACTAAGTGCGAACTGTACCATAAGATATCCTGGAACGTGATGACGCTATCTTTAAAACACCATGCAGTTATCAGTGTTCTTCTCTCCATGACCAGTGTAAAAAGATTAAAGCTAAATAATTAATGTGTCTTACTATTGTTCCAATATTATTGTCTCTCTTACCTTTTTCCTTTTTACAGTTGGTTAAGAGTTTTTCTTATCTTCTCCAGATCGTAATCTCTGACTGTTCAGTTCCTGGAAGATCTCTCACAAACTAATAATTCCTTGGAAAAAACACTTTTGTCATGCTTCTCCCTAATATGGTCAATCTCTTTTGTCATCCAGTGGTTTGAATTCTTCTTGATCCTTGGTATAAGGTTGTGTGCAACTTGAATGTTTTGAGAATCAGACACTTTTCTATATGAGTCAATGATCAGGAGATCATATTTACCAGTTGGTTGTATATATATATTATTTGTCTCTTTTTTGTAGAAAGAGAATAACACATCTTTAATAAAAAACATGTGTAGCAATATAGTATTTGTCCCACCTATAGTCGCACAAATTTGTACTATAATCAGTGATGAAGTACTCTATTTAATGATGATATTCAATTATCAATACCTTCTATTATGACTCTATTTCCATAATCTTTTATGTTTTCTTTAATTTTCAGTTTGTTTGTCCTTACTCCTTCAATCTCTTTTTAAGAGCTCCAACTTCCTATAGATGGTAGACATATTACCAAACAAATAATAACCGTTGGTCTTTTACCTCATCTCTTCTTTGTTTATTAATGACATCCTTCTCGAGTTTAGACAATTGACTTTGTTGTTGTGGAACTAGTAAAGTAACTCATTAGGAACTTGGGAGTCTATGTATTACTACCTATAAGTTTACTGGATAGATAATGTGATCCTCTTCTTCTTTCTAGACCTTTTTTTGGAATTTCCTCAAGTCCTCAATCATGGAAACGGCTGGGAG
>NW_024534444.1:0-20251 GCF_016097555.1 Gigantopelta aegis
AATCATATCACCCTTTTAGGCTCTTCAGTAATTTTAAAAACAAAAATTGGGTTTTACATAATTAAAAACTCTCAATTCAATGAATACCTAAATAAATAAACAAATAAAAACCGGGAAATGAAAAGACTGACTAAGGAAAAATCAAATACTTTAAAGAGAACAACGGGTTCTGTTCCTTGGGAATAGGGTTTTAACTAAAGTGCGTGGGCTACCATCATGGTCCATTGGTTTTCATACTCCTTGTGTGTTTTTGTCATGTCTTCATTGAATATAGACTAGTAAATTGACTTGGTGTTCAGTAAATCCCAATTTTTTATTAGGAACTTGGTTTTTATAGATTTACATTGTTTTGTTACTATATTATTTAGTATTTGAGCATTTTGTGCACAATAATATTATTTTAATTTACTGCTTTTTTGGACAGTTCCTTTAAGTGATGGCCTCATTTCTAGTTCTAACATGTAGTCTTTTTATAGTTTGTACTTTTCCATTTAATTTAGTGATTACTAACCTTCACACAAAGAACCAATAAAGTGATCTATCTTTCTTTTTGTGATATAATCGTAATTTTAAAACCATATTTCAAACACAATGGGCCTCTTTATTAATCTAAAACTTCTCAATTCACTAGTCCAGTCCCGAAACAACCAACATTACTAAGCATGTGTTCTACTACACAAAATCGACATTTTTCATTTAGATAGATTTTATTTTTGTGAAGCACAAAAAACTTAATGTACACTTGTAAACTTAATGTGTGTGTCATCATAAATTATGTAGCAGTAGTGTTTACTGGTACTGTTTCTTTGTTAATTTTGTGTATTTTGTAGGTTAAAAATTGCGATAGCTTAAAAACGAAACATTTTACATAAATTCCCACATTTGAATTTGTTAATAATTGTATTTGTACGCACAGTATCTTTATTGGAGCAATTGACACTTACTTTTATACTCTTTGCTTTCGTGAAAAGTCTTTCTGACTCATTTCAAGCTTTGGCAGCCTTTTAGCTAGAATGATTTCATAGTGCTGAACTTTCCTGTTTGTTAGTGAATTTATATAGCTGTAGACACTGTCATGCCAAGTTAGAGCAGTTCAAATTGCAATGCCTGGTAGACACAAAGACAAACGTGAAAGTAAGTACTGTGACCCTTGCTCATGCTGAGGGCAGCGAAGGTTAATGATAATTATTGTGAACACTTCTTCAGTGTTAAAGGACTTTTAGTTATCTAGCCAATGTTAGTTATTCATGCAACAAGTGTATATCACGAAAAGCAATAGATTGCATTACATGTGTTTTGCATACATAATACATACAAAAAGAATTATTTTTGGTGTGTGTTTGTGAAAAGTAAGACAAATTATATTGAAATATGTAGATATTGTAAAATACAATAGATACGAATTGTAGCAAGAAAATCTGGCATTGAGTATATTATTGACAACTGATATTTTCATTACCATATTAGGTTTTATAACTTATTTTTTGCTGAAACACTGCTGCAATTGCTGAGAAGTGGATTCGACTTGGTGCTAATTGTAGTAAAATACCTTTGTAAATTGGTGTAAGTGTTCAAGATTAAATGTTAGCCTTGTATATTTTCTATTTATAAGAAATATCTCCATGACAGTGGATTGATTTATTTTTCATAGCATGTAAAATATCATGATTTACCCATAAATAATATATACATGAGTGTTTATTCAAGGTTATTATCATCAATTTTCACACAGTACTATTAAACATAAACAGACAAATTACTGATGAGTTTTGACTAAAAAGAATGGCATGCAATTATATGTCAGTTTATGAGTTTCCCAGGTAGTGTTCCAGCTATTATGAATCATCAAGTTTTTATATAAAATAGATTTTGCAGAATTTAAAAAGTATCTTCTATGTAAGTTTTAAATAGCACAAAAATTGATAAAATCTAAATCAAACTTTAAATTTTCTTTTTAAGCTTTTACTGATATCACAGAATATGCTGAGTACTTTATTGTAAGTTGTAACTAGAATTAGGAGTGTGAATTGGAATTCAAGACAGAGTAGGTCATAGCTTCACTATGTAAAATATTGTAATTATTTGGTGTACTGATCTGATAATATACTCATTTGGTGACTTATGGGTACAAACACTTAAGAATTTGTAACCTTGCTAATTACCTGTGCTCAAAAAAGATAATTCTGACATCATTATGTGGGTTAAAGCTTTTGGCTCCAAACACAATAACTATCATGAGCAACTATAAATACAATATAATAAATAGGAGCTACATTTGTGACTCTTGTGTAAATAACATTGAAAAATGACATGGATGTTTTTGTGGTTTCATTTTAAATGTTCCATTTTCTTTGTTCCAGATGTTTGAAAAAGAATTAACTATCTAATAGCAAATTATGTGTAATGTGGTAACTAAAACATTTCATTTACAACTTTACATTGTATTTCTGTGTAATTGTTGACATTTTGAAAATTATATATTCTCTATTATTAATCAAATGTTTTCTGATACTTGATAAAATTTATAATTGAAGGGTAGCATAGAGATTGAACTGAAAGCAATTACTTTGGTAGATTTCTGACTCCTTTGACCTTTAATAATTATGTTCCTTTTACTAAAATTTAACCTAGCCTTTGAACATCTTTTTTCTATCTTTGCAGCAATGGAGTCAATTACACCATGCTGTTTTTACCCACAATATTGAAGTAATACTTGTGTTGTTGAATATATCATGCTAATATTAACATCAAAAATGAGGTTTGTGTATGATGACAATATAAATTAGATGGTGATTGTTATTATTAGCATTTACTGCCTCTGTGCAGGCAAGAGTTATTACTACTTCCTCTGTGTGTGTTTTTTATATTGTATACACCATCCAGTGAATACCATTTTTTGTTTGGGGATCTTGTCCATTCTTGTGCATAATCCTCCAAATCCTTTTCCATGTTATGACTCCCTAGTCACCTAATGTGACCATGTAATATTAATCAAATATTATTAGTAGTAAATGTTGAGGCCTATGCCAAAGCAATGGTGCCAAACGCACAGACAAGTTCACCTTGAGAACAAAGATGAAAAAACATCTTTGTGGGATCTCGTCAATACAAGATTGAACAAAAAGTAAAGCATATGTGAGAATTTAGGTTATACCTATTGGTTCTAAAGTTATAGCAATGTTTCTGACTTAATCGGATGTGCTTTCTTGTTAAGAGCTTGAGTATTCACAAAATACTATGGTAGGTACCTAATGGTACTAGGAAATTAGTCAGAAAGTAGCCTTATCCCCAGACTACCAACCAAATGCATAGTAGCTAATATATATAGTGCCAAGTCTTGTTGTGTTAATGAATATATCTTATTATATTCTAATATTCTAATAAAGAACTTCTCCAAAAAAAGGACTTTTGAAATTTACACAGCAATGGAGATTTTATTCAATAATAACAATACAAATACTTTGATTTACTATTCATGTTAAAGGAACAATAACCAATTTTGTAAAAAAAAAAAAATATATTTTGTCACATTGGATACTTATTCTGCCTGCATGCATGATTTAAAGCATTTTCTATGCTCATTGGTATTCACAAATGCTCAATGGTAAGTACGTTATTGACTGCCTAATGAGCTTATCAGTCAATATACCATTGTAATTTTGAAGTAATCACTAGCTAAGACAAGCAATTATCATAGATGTATAAGTCAAAACATTGCTGTTACCAGAAATATACTCACTTTAAAAACATTTATGTTATGTAATTGTCATAGTGTAACTATTGTTTTGAAAGACAAATCAAAATACTTAAGACAGCTATGTCTGGATGTGTACAAGTGTTTAAAAATGACATGATGTAACTGATGTAAATTGTTATAATATATGTTTGACTTTTTGTTATGATACAGTTTGGAGAAACTCCTCTGCACTATGCTGTAGACATCAAGATATGTCAGATGTTTTAAAAGTAGTGAGATTATTGATAGATAATGGTGCTGACTTGAATATTACTGACAAGGTAGTCATTGTTATAGCTGATACTGTGTATCATTGTACATAGGTGGTACCTGTTTATTATAGTCGTTATAAATGTTTGTTTGTAACAGCTTTTTATTATTCAAAGATTATCTGATCTTAAAATCATATCCAACTTTTAGATAAAACTGCCAGATAGCAGCATTACCTTTAAGTCTTTAACCAATGTTAAATAATTTTTTAAATTATTATTATACTACCATCACCAAAAGTATGAATTCACAATTTGTTAGTTGTTAGGCACATGCCTTTCATAACCAACAAAAGTATTCTAATTGAGAGTGTCATTAAGAATCATGGACCTATCTATGGGTGTAGCTATCTGCTATCAAACATAATCCCTAAATTATTTTATTTTTTTAAACTCACAGACATATAAGTCAAACATTGCTGTTACAAGAAACATACTGTCACATTTTTTATATTTATTTTAAAGAAAATTCAGTAGATTACTAAGTTTTTTGTTTTTTATATATAACTAGTAGAAGTCATAACTTTTTTGTTCTAAGTAGAGAGAGATATTTTTTACTTCTAAATCACATTGGATTTGATCTGTATGTTTTAGTAATTATTCATACATTTGTTATTATTTACATACTCAAACTAAATAGTTATCATTTAAAATGTAATTATAAAAGCTTTCAATAACTAAGTTGTAACATTAATTCAGATGATTAATTAAATGTAAAACAGTTAGGTTGTAATTTGTTATTCATTATGTAAACTTAAATTTTTCTATTAATAATATATTTAGAATGGTAATAGTCCACTTCATCGTGCTTGTGAAAAGGGAAGCATTAACTGTGTACAGATATTAGTTGAGAGTGGTGCAGATATTACTATTGTTAACAAGGTATGTCTTAATTATACAATTTTGGTTGTACTAATTTATTAACTTGGTATATTACATCAAATATTAGTATTAAAGAATTGAGACTTTTTTTGCCTTTTGTTTTATGAACATAATATGTTTCTATTTATTTTTAAACTTAATTGAATTTTATTTTGTTTCTTACAAGTGCAGCAGCTCATTTCTGTCATGGATTTTTAACACTCATGTATTGATTTAGTATATGAGTTCTTAGGTAAACTGTTAGTTATGGAAAAAGCTATACTAAAAGTACACATCATGCTATCAGATCTTGACTAAGAAAGAAAGGCATCGGGTAAATTTAGTCAGAATCTCACAAAAAAAGATGTTCCTGCATGGAAATGGCTACTAAAATGGAATTGTAATGATGAAACTGTGACCTTAATAAAAGATTGCAACAAAAATCATTCTTTAATCATATAATTTCATTGTTATACTTTGAGTTACAAAGACTTAAGAATTAGCAGCAGTGTCAATACAAGATTGTAAAACATATGTGAGAATTTAGGTTAAACCTATTGGTTTTATAGTTATAGCAACATTTCTGACTTGATCAGATGTGTTAAAACTATTGAAAATACCTTTAATATTAAAACCTAGTCACATTAAGAAGAGGCACCTACAAAGGAACAACAAAAAGCACTCACACAAATTTTTGCAAACTGTGATACCATGCCCAAGTTAAGTTGATTATGTTATTATGATTGAAATTCCTCTAGACCACTTTTTATTCTCAATGTGAGTAGATTATATACATGGTCTGAAATGATTATAGAACTGCCTGGCACAATGTTTATGTCAGACAGAATAATGTTAGCACTAGTAAAGTGGCTTTTTTCACACAAAAGATATTGCCATTTGATAATATCCTTAGCATTTCGTATTATGACATTACATTAGGTATGTAAAAAGCACAATTGTACAAATCAGGTGTTAATAGGTTTTGCTTTATCTTTGCGTACAAATTCCCAAGAAAATATTTTCATTATGTTATATTATATGTTGTGTGTGTGTGTGTGTGTGTGTGTGTGTGTGTGTGTGTGTGTGTGTGTGTGTGTATACATATGTCATGGTTATTCTAGAATTTGCAATGCTTAAATTTAGCAAAATAATTTCAAGGTCAATTTTGGATATTTAAATAATCAAATTGCGTAAGTACATTTTAAAAATAAAATTAAAGGAAGTTGCTACATTTTTGCTATAATTACCTTATTAATTCTGTTCAATTTAAACTTAGTTTTTATTTGGCTGCTATTGACAGATGACTGTTTTTGTGAAATACACATACTTTTTTCATTATTTTTCACCTTGAATTTAGAGGAATATACTGAGTTAATATTAGAGTATCACCACAAAAGAAGTGCATAAGCAAATTGTTAGCATTTACTATTGTACATTTTTTAATAATTATTATTTTATTTTATTTCAAGACAACAGAGATGAATTTTTAGTGCTGTCTTTTGTCAAAATATTATGTATGTATTAAGTATATGATTTCGATGTTCCTAAATGAGTAGTTAAACAGGACTACATTACAATACTTTGATCTCACCACAACTAACAGCTTGCCTAGTATTATTCAATATAAACAGCACCCCCCCCTTCAGCACAGTACAATTATGTTAGTGTCTACCAAAAACCATAATTACTAGCCAGCCATCCAATTTTTAAATTTTGAAATGTTAGCCTGATTTTCAAATTTCAATTAAATGTGGACTTTTGAAGGACCCTTTGTGTTAGAGTCTTTTAGTAATGATGAATCAAAGAGAGACACGATAGGTACGAAATCAGTCAGATAATATAAACACAACAACAAGTTAGAACTATCTAGCAACCAGAAAATTCTGGTAGAGTAAAAAACAATTAACACCTCTAAATAACCATTATGTAATAGATTAATTAATGTCTTATGTAAACAGTCAAAAATGTCATCTTCCAATACTCCTTCTCACTTGTAGACTGTTTAGTTCTAAAGGGGCACTATCCCAGCCATTGCTCTCACCTTCTCATAATTGATCCTTCCGAGTCCTTTTATTAACATGTCTGTGATCATTTCACTTGTTTGACAATATTTCAGTTCAATGTTGTTATTGTTCACCTGCTCTCGTATGAGTGATACTTGAGGTTGATATACTTCACTCTTCCATGAAATTGAGGATTCTTTGTAATTACAATAGCAGACTGGTTATCCTCATAAATTACTACAGGCCTCACTTATTCCAGTTAGATCTTGATTAAGCTGTTTTAACCAAATTGCTTCCTGTGCAGCTCCAGATAAAGCTACGTATTCTGCTTCCGCTGTGGACAGACCATCACACGATTGCTTTTTACTCTGCCATGTGATAGCTGTACTACCAATTTGGAACAGTCGTAGACCTACAGTCAATGGTGTCACCACCCCAATCAGCATCAGAGTATCCAATGATGCTTTGGTTCCATTTCACTTGAACAGCAATCCATAATGTGTGGTTCCTCCAGATAGTACCAGCTCTGTGATTCTGTACTATCTTGACACCTAGAAAGTAATTGAGTTCTCCTGTCCTTCACATCAAATCTCTCTGCCAGGGCTAACTTGACTTCAGTGATTCGCCTATCGCTTTTTACTGGCTAGAAGATGTCATCAACATAGATCCCAATTATGAAACGGCTCTCCACTTTTTGCAATGTATATGCAGGGATCACTGGTTGCTTGATCAAATCCCATTTCTTTCAGTTTTTTGTTAAGGATGAAGTTCCAACATCCTAGGGCTTGCTTTAACCATAGAGGCTATGTTTGAGTTTACACACTAGATTTTCCTTTCCTTGTATTATGAATCCTTCAGTTGATCCATATACACCTCCTCCTTTAGTTTTACATTGAGAAAAGCAAGTCGTTACATCCATTGGTGTACATGGAGACCATCTTGTACAGCTAGTGCAAGTAGTGTTCATAAGGATTTGAACCTTGCCACTGGACTAAAAGTTTCATCATAGTCTAATCCGTACTGCTGAGAATAGATTTGCAGCCAATGGTCTTCTTACCCATTGGCAGCTCAACTAACTCCCAGACCTCATTCACTTTAACAGGTAAAATTATCTTCCCAAAAAGTTCTCACAGGTAATGAGTATTTTGCCTATTTGACAAGACAGCCAATGATTTGTTCTATCAAATTGTGGCAATCACCTCACCCCTAGCTAGTCATGAATTCTATCTACTTTGTGTTTTATTAAGAGGGATTTGTTTTAATTGTAACTTTGGAAATTCAGACAGAGAACACAATTTTATTTCATATATGTTGTACTTGCATTGCTCTTGAATAATAAGTCTTCTTTTTGTAGGATGGCTCAACACCTTTCTTAATGGCATCATTGGACTATATTTATGGGCGTTTCAGTGATAAAAGATCTTGAGATATTTTTTGAATCTTTTAACTCATGATACCGTAAGTTTATCAGTTACGATAAAATATTATGTAGATACCATTGAAGTGACTAAACTGCTTAAAGTGACTACTGGTAATGCATTTATCTATGTATATATATTTCTCCTTCAATATCATGTTCACACAAAGTCTATCCAGTATACACTTAGACCATTTGATAATCTTTACTTTTAGTTACATGTATTTTTTTGTTTGATTAATACTACAACTTTACAACCATATTTTATCTCAAATATATTCCATTGACACAAAGGTACCAGTTACTTAATGCAGTGAGTCTAAAGAGAACTTTTCCTAATTAAAATCATATGCTAGATCACTTGTAATGCATAATAATTAGTACATGTTTAAAAATTATGGAATTTTTCTTTAGATGTGAACAAACAATTTGTTAATGTAGTAAGTAATTAAGAATAGTTTAGTATCTATTTAGTATCTTATGACTAGAACTGATTAACACAATTACCAGATGCAGCACATATGTGAACACAAAATCAGTGTTAAGAATTTTCTTTTTAAAAAATCATTCACTAATAAACAGAAGGCCTTCCTTCATATGTTGGTGACATACTAAATAAAGATTTGCCAATTCTCCAAATGTTACTGCTACTATTTTACTGAACAAACTTTCCTTAAAATAGTGTTAGGATGATTTATGTTGTTGGATTTGTTCCAATTCTTATTGTGCTTTTAGTTGATGAAATTATTTTGCTTTTACCTTTTAAACACTCAATGTCATATATGCAGTTAACTAAAAATTTCAGCAGCTTTGTCTACTCTAACTTCTGACAGCCAAAAAAATGATATGAACTTTAGAAGTATTTTTACATGCATGACTGTTGTAACTTATTTCTCATGAGTATTATTTCTTGTGGTTATATGTGATATGTTGATATAATTATAGTTGGTAACTTCCTGTTTTGTGTGTCAGTTTTGTGTGGGTAAAAATCAGTTATGGTTATTGTTGTAAATTGTCATTCGTTCTTGTTCAGTGACTAAGTTCAGTATCTCGTGAGATCATTCCTATTCTCTTACTACAATCATAACAGTGACATAACCAGTTTTAATATGAAATTTTAATCATTAAGGTGGCTGAGGTGTTTGCTCATATTTGCTTGAGTGATTTTTTTGACCAAGTCAAGTCTCTCATAGATGAAGGCATTCCTGTTACATCCATTGATAGTGTGAGTCAAAGTATAACATATTTTTATAAAACATAATTGCTTAAAATCATTGTAAATAGACTGATTTAGGGATGACAATCTCAAAATAGTAATGCAAATAGTGCAAACAGAAAGTAACTCAATTGTCTTTACTATTGCTACTAATATATTTATCCATTTTTCAGTAATTTTGTCCATAAACCTTACATTTTTAAAAAGTATCAATTTTGTTTTCACACATCTTTGCATATGTTTATTTTAAACACAATTATAGTTATATTATTACGAAGTATTCAAGCCTACAAGCAAATTAGAACACATAGACACATGTCTAGAGAATAATAGAAATGGAATGTCTATAACCAACAGCACCTGTTCATACACATACTGAGTTATAAATTATTAAATGAAATTTCAATGACTAATTATCATGGATATCGTATAGTATTACTCTAACTGAAAGGCAATAGCATACAAGATACTCTCACTCCACAAATAGTTTCAAGCTATAAAAAGCTGTGTAACCTGCATGGGTCCTAGCAATCTTAAAACACTTTTCTGAACTCTTAAATCCATTACAAAAAAGATTAACAAAATTCTCTATAATCATTGTAGTTTTAATAATCATCATGCATCCATATATTCAACACTTAGACAGGAACACAGAAACACACTGCTGCATTATGCATGTAAGACAGGGAATCTAAATATTGTAAACTATCTGATACTAAAAGGATCTAACATAAAACAGGCAACAAGGTTAGATTTTTTTTTAACGCTGTATTTAAGATTTAATATCACAAGAATATTTATTTTCATTGTTTTAAAATTATAGATGTAATTATAATTGTGATTTTAAAATCATGTTGTAATATGTGATATGTGGTATTATAATATCAAATGGATAGCTACGTAAATCTGTTTGTGTTTTCTTGAGCTAGGGAAAGTTACTTATAAATGATTTTATTGATGTCACATTTGTTTCTATTTTAACTTTAAAATGACCATTAAGTTTTTAAGTACCTGCATATGATAAATATGTCATTTAAGTTCTTTAAATGACACAAAATTAATCTTTACTATTAGATTGGCAATGCACCTCTTGAAATTTCTTGTCAAAAACAAACACTGGAGATTGCTAAGACATTGATTGAAGGGAAGCTAAAATAATTTTTGTAAGTAGTCCATTTAAATTGATTTAATGTTTGTTTATTGTAACATTTTGTTGATAATTTTTTGTTTTCACTACAGTCAACATGGTTTAAACGAGCCTATGCCAACACTTTATTATGCTTGTAAAGCAGGCAATAAAGAATTTGTTTTATATCTTTTATCAAAAGGAATTTCATGTACTGATGTTTTACTATGTAAGTAAACTATTTGAAGCAACTTTTATACACTGTGTAAGTCTTACATGTACTAAGAAAATTTGTAATTTACTATGTATTTAAACTGCCTATTATTGACCAAAGTATCTGGACACAAAATAACTTTGATACTGCCCTGGCATTTAAAACATTACTTTTTAATAATTATTATGGCCACAATTGATGGACGGTGATGTACTGATTAATCGAGTCTATTAACCTCCAGGACATACTCAGCAGTCTGAATTAACTTTTATTATGAGTGCTATAGCATATCTGGACATACCATGCAAATTTACTTCTCTGCCTTGTAATGTTAATGGTTGCTCCATTACTTCTGTAAAGTCTACTTTTGCTAAACATTTACTGTGGTCTCATGTAGTTATTAAGAGAAAATATGAATGAACATTGTGCCCTTTCATACATAGAAAATGCTACCATCAACCTGATTATAATAAATAAATCGTTTTATATATTTTTTTTATAACAGATCAATCAATAAAATGATGAGTTGAATTTATTTTGAGAAATGAATTAGACTGTCTAGTTCACTCAAGTTGATTTAGGATCAGTCCTTGCATGATATGACTTGAATTTCTTGCTTCCCAGTGTGACATGACACAAATACACTGATATGCCTTCACTCTGGTAGGATTATGCAGAGAGAACAAAATAATTTCACTTACTCTATATTTAATTACAACTGTTCTTGGGAAACATGCAGTAAATTTGTTGTCAGTGTATTAATTATATATGTGATTCATTGTGTATGAATATACCTAGCTAATACATGTTCATGTGGTTGCTACAGATATGTCAATGTAGTAGGTGTATCGAAATAGGTCAATAGCATATGCATTCCACAATGTCTATTCAATTTGCATTTGAAATTGACTTTCACTTTTAGCTAATTACATTTTGAAATATTATTATTTTAGGGTGGCCCTTTGAGTCTAAGACACCTCTTTATACTGCTTATGAAATGGTCACCTTGATATAGTAGATCTCTTTTTAGAGCATGGAGCTAATGGGGCAAACACTTCTAATGAGGTAAGTTTTTGTTTTTCTACATATGTACAAAAAGTATATGATGATGGGAGATTCACACACAGTTTTGCAATTGACATTGAGATATCTTTCAGTGCATGCAACTCTACATGTTTAAACAAATGTGACACAAAAGACACACCCACAAATTTTAAAGTATACTTAGCCATTCTTCTTGGGATTTCATGGTTTTTAAGTTAGTTAATAATAAATTTCCATTTAACCTTGCTTTATCTAGGTTTCTGACATCATTCTCACGTAATCAATACTGTCACATAAATTTTTACTTCTATAACTTTTGGATTATTAATTAGACCTAAAAAATTCCATCCTTGTTTAGTGTCTGTACATAACTCCAGCAGTATGTCCTATGAGCTGTTTTAAGCTTTTTTAGATTAACCAAAGCATTGCAAATATCCTTTTCAAACAGAGGGATACTTTAGTGAACGCTCATGTGACAAGAACTGAAATTATGTCTTAGTAGAAAGCTTCTTGCTATTTCTGTTGAGATTGATTATAAAGAAGTGATAAAATTCTTTGAGAACTTGTTTTTACTACATTCAGCAAGGATATAGTTCCATAGACAAGAGAGTTTACCACTACAGAAACAGAACCAATGTTAAAAATTGTGGTTTACTTCAATGATTAAGTGCATAAATTATACTGCAAAATATTATACCTATCAATTCTGCTTCAAATTAATTCTTGTTTTAGCCAAAATGTACAGCAGTTTATATGTATACATACAGTATTATTATGCCTTCTATTTGTTTTGTAGTTCATGTCTCCCATTTAGCAAGAGCATGTGCTCAAGGACATGTAGAATTCACTCAACGAGCTGATTAGAAATGGTGCAATTATAAACATTCCAAATAAGGTAATATGATATTGACTTGATAAGAACCTGTAAACACTCATTACAATACTAGCCACATGAATTTACTATGTTAATTAAGAATTGAATATTAGAAATGACCGTTTTAAAACTTTTAACAAATACCTCTTAAGGTAAGACTTTAAAATTAATGGTTTAGTTAACAAATATGTATTACATTATATCACTGACCAAAAGTATACATATAATTTAGGTATACATAAACAATAAACAATATCTTAACATGAAACATATTAAACATAGTTCTTATGAATACCAATTAGTATGTCCATTACAATAATCCAGATTGATTTTTGTTCTGACAATAAACACGAAAGCTGTGGTTTTTTGTTTTTGACTTGGTAATCCCCATGGCACTAGTCTATGCGTTTGATAGAGGCTTGCACTTACCAGATATTATCAATTTCTTTTGTTGCAACATCATCATGTTGATAGGCAAATGTATCAAGCAAGCTATCAAGAAAGAACATTATGATTTTCTTGGAAAGTGTTTTGGTTGTTTTGTTTTTATGCTGTAGCTTGTGATTTGTTTCATGTTTTAGATGATGTAAAGAACCATAGCAGTCAGCTTTTATGCAACCTTGATGATTAAAAAATTGTGAAAAAAAATTAGCTTTCCTTTTATCTTCGAAGATACCTGACATGTACAATAATGCCACAGATGTTCACAAGGTCTCTATGAGTCTGAACATGTGTGCATTACTAAAATACTAGTTTCTTTGTAATGTGACAATTTGTAGATAAACCACCAATATAACTACACCTATAAAATATACAAGACAATTATATCAGTTGGAATGAAGCTATCTGTAACCATATCTTGACTGTAGTAGTTTGTACAGGTTTGTATGGTGTAGAGGTATTTATGATTTAGTGATGAAAATTATCAAATTTATGTCGTATCATGAAGACCTAGCCTTTTTATGTAAGAACCTTTAATATTCTGGAATATTTGGGTATTATTACCATTATCATTTTCACTTTGATTATATTCACCAAGCAAAAAAAACTAGAAATTATCTGTTTTTATTTGAATTATTATACAACCACTGAAGAAGAGAGTTGTTCAGAGTGCTAAAAGATCAGGTTAATTTGTAGTTTTTTTGGGCATGGTGAATATAATAAAAGTAAAAATGAACAGAGTAAAAATCTCATGAGATAGTGTTTAGATTTGTAAAAGCCTCTTTCATATGCTACATTACAGCAAGTATATACATTGTTAGTATGAACTTCTTATTGCTTGTAGGTATCAATATGTTAATACAAGGTATTTCATGAACTGTTTGTACCATTTTGTGTGTGTGACTGTGCATTCTTTTATTCTGATTTTGTGTTCGTGAAATAATATTGGTAATATATTGAACTGTGTACAACCCATACCAGAACCATGAATTTATACTACTTTTTATATTGTTTGCTATAATTATGTACATGACACTTATCAATTTAAGCCTTTTCTAATATTTTTTCAACAATACATTATTTGCATTAGAAACATATAGTGAATTTTCTTGCAATTATATCACAATTTGAATTCAGTAAGGGCCTGCCTGGGTTACTTACTTTATAGCAAGAAATATTATAATTGCTTGATTAAGCATATACTGTTATTTTTTAATTTGGGGTTTTAATTTTTATACCTTTATGTCTAGAACTAAATGAAATTTTTGGGAGCTAGGAGATGCACAGAGACACTTTGCTACTTTATTAGATGCCTTTAACAGCCAAACAATTAATGTTTTTTTTTACTAGCTGCTATAGATGTGTAATAGTTATTTTTATCATGTTACCTTTATTATAAAAAGGATAATGTTAGACTATAAAAAAATAATATAGGCATCTTTGATACTGCAAGTATTCTATAAGATCTCTCTAGTTTTTTTAAAACTGTTAACTTAGTCAACAGAGTTTTAGCAACATTTATGATGATTTGTATTCACTAGTCCTGCAGGCAAGTCTGTTATTGATATTTAAGTCACCCAAGTTCCAGCAGTGACAAACCAAGATATAACTTTCATTGATGGAATTGAAAGAAGCAGGTTTTTTACGTAAAAACTATCCAACTTAAGACATAAATTTCTGACAAATTGAAACTTGTTACAATTCTCCATATGATTACTCATCTCCAGTTTGCACTTTGAAATGAGTCTACATTATCATTGTTCAATTCCAAACATTATCCCTCTTTGTTTTGTGATAAGTTATAACAATTATTCTCATGTTGTCTTCCTATATTAGAGCTATTAAACTAAATATTAAATTTAAGCTATTATATATATATTATAGCTATATAAGTTAGTGGCCTAAATACACACCCACACATAATGTTACAATGGTTCATTTCTTTATGCTTATGCATATTAGTTCTATAATTATAAATTTTCAACTACTTTGTGAAACCAGTAGATGGAAAATTCATGCATCATTTTTTTTTCTGTATCCTAATATTAAAAGTATTAAAAAATGAAAACATTTTAAAACTACATACATTAATAATATATTTTTTTGTATTTTTCTCTACAGAAGAGATACCCACCACTTTGTGAAGCATGCAGAAATGGTAACCTTGAAATAAATGATTCTTGCTATTTGCACACGGTGCAATCAAGATATTGTAGACAAGTACAATTATTGATATTATGATAGTTAATTAGACTTAAGACTTAAGGTAGAACTGCTTGTAAACAGCATTATTCAGTCTCTTCTTTAGAATGGTCTCCAACAGCAAACAATAGTTTGACAAATGCTGCAATCAGTAATTGAATGAAGTCTTCTTTTAATTAAATGGTACACAATGTTATAAAATTGAATATTTCTTTTTTATAACAAAGCAATGGGCTTTCCTTATGCTTTGGCAGCCACAAACCTTGACATGCCTCATATCCTCTTTCATTCTGTGATCTAACTCAGTCAGCACTATACATGAGATATATACCGAAGCCTCAGACGGACATTCAGTTCCTATTTCCAATTTTAATATAACGGGGTTATACAGAAGCTTCCTAGATATAAGATTAAGGTTATTTACATTGATGTAATTGTCCAGCATGTACAGTAACAAGTCATTAGCATTACTCATAATCTTAGTCCTAAATATTTCAGGAGCATTTTGTTATTATTTTTGCTCATTTCATAAGTAAGTGTTTCCATTTTGTCATTACTGCTAACTCTGAACAAGCGCCAGATAACCCTTTTTGCTTTGTTAATATATTTTGTACTCACATGGAAGTGTGTTCATGTGAAAGAAAATTTTCTTTTTTAAAGCTAAGTTAGATTGGCAGTCAATGGGGTTTTGTCTTAGCTTAAGCATTATTATTTAATACAATAGTCCAGTTTATTATAATATCAATACAATAGTCTAGTTTATTAAAAGCTAGATATATGCAGAAGAATTAGTGAATCATGAATGGCTCATCCTGAAAAGTACTCCTTCCTTGTTTCTATTCTTCTGTTTAGTAAGGTTGCAATGGAAATTCACTAAAGTCAATTTATTCTATTAATAAAAATGATAAAAAATACTATGAAAAAGTGGCACGTCCAACACAGTAAAACATGAAGGAACTTGTAGTTCTTATGATGAGGCTAAGTTAAAATACCCATCTTAGTATTAACTCTTAATTCTTAATAATATCAACATTACTTTCCATTGGAGTCAAGAAAATATGGTTTAGTACTGCTTTTTCTGGACATTTTCTTTCTGTACAGACTTATAATAAAGACTCTACCATCAACTTTTTGTCTCCTAGGTCGGTAGTCTATTTGCAAATCAATAGTTTTACTGTTCTTAAGAATTACTGCACGCACTCAGTTATATGAGATCCTCAGTAATGCAATTTCGATGACATGAAAGTGAAAACTGATGTTTTCAGACTGCCTACCAACTTCAAAGCACAGCAATATTGTTATCTTATTAGTACTGTTTTTGGACGAAGGCTCAACTTTTATATTATCTTTTTAATATTAATTCTTTATTATTATTATTATTAGGGCATGCAATGCCTTACAATAAAAGGGAATTTCAAATTGATTTATCTCATTGCAATCTGTAATAAGATACAACAAAAATGGTAACCAAAAGTATTCCAGATATCATTATCAATTATATTTCATAATTTTAGTTCTTACAATAAACAGGCTCATTACCGGCCATATTTATTATTTTTAAATAGTCCTTTGCTACACCATTTCACTATGCTCGTTGAAGGTGGACACATGACAATTGTACCAAATGCTGATATCAAGAGGAATTAAACATTTATGCTGTTAAAGGAGGTTAGCCATAGCTATTCAGTCCACTACTTGTTTAAGCCAAAAAAATGCATCTATATTAATTTTATACGTAAAGGTGAAGTCAATATAAAGGAAACTTAACATGAATATAAATCTCCACATTATTTTATTATTTTTATTTTCTCAGTTGTGTAAATTGTAAATAATTTACTATCCTCGCTTTGTTTAACATTCTTCATAAAGCAATACCAAAAAGCTTTCAACAAAAGGTTCATGACTGTTTGATTAAATTTTGCTCATATTATACTTTACTAACAATGTAGTATACAATGCATTTTGCATTTTTGTCTGCAGAAAGCGTCCAAGCTTAACAAATGTTGTTAGTTCATTCACGCTTGTCTTAATTGTAGTGTGTAGAATATTTTCTTCTGATGTACAGACTACAATCATGAAAACAATGTTCCGAGTGATATGACTTACTACTTTAAGCACAATTTATGCTAGGTTATTTACATCTTTTATAGTCTCTATTCATTTAGAAATTGAGATAGTTTTATAGGTGTTATAGTGAGTTTTCAGACCATTTCTAGTACTTTATTTTTTGCATATTAACTATAGAATGGTGATTCTGCTCTTCATGGTGCAGCTGCTCATGGACATACTGATATTTTTCAGTTCTTATGCTAGATAGTGGATTAAACATGGATGTTTGCAATAAAGTAAGTCTCCATTATTGGATGACTTTATCATGGACACTATACATAGTTTTTTTTTTATATAATTGTTCCTATATTTTGTAACAAAGAGATCCTTTTTTTATATACTGATTTCTTACTTTTTCAGCTGTACATATCATATTTTTTACAATTATATTCAATAAAGATATTTATCTGTCTACTTGACTAAGCTTGTAGGATGCCAAGAACTCTTAATTTTTTGTGTGTTGTTGTTTTATGCACTCCACACTTACTGACTTCATGCTTTGCTGCTCTAAGTGCATATCAAAAGAGAAATATTATTAAGGTCAACAATTTATCACATTTATAATATCCAATTCTAAAGTCAATGTTTCTAATTTAATGCAAACTCCAGGCCTTTTTATTTGTAAAATGGGCCTGTGGTTTATACTAATTCCTTCTTAGTGTGTAAAACCTCAACATTACTTTATAGCACATCTATAGAATGTTTGCTTAAGTATGAATGCACAGACCCTAGAAGTTATTTCGATAATGGTAGATGGTTTTGAATTATATTATGTGCTACTTAATAAATTTAAATAAATAGAATAAACTCTTAATATGTTTTTTAGAATGGTGACACCAGCCTCTTCATTATGCTAGTGAAAAGGGGAGATAAATGTTGTTCAACTAATTCACAAATATAAGTCAAAATATGAACCTCACTAACAATGTTAGTTATTTTGACAATATATTAATCATCAGCTATCATTTTGAAAAAGAATTTTTGAATTTTGTAGGATGGATGTACCCCACTTCATTTAGCATGTGAGAAGGAAGATCTAGAAATGGTTCATTTATTACAGCAAATTGGAGCTGATTACATTACCATTAAGCAGAGGGTTACTTTATATTTTGTGTTTTTTAATCTGGTTATTGTTTCATATAAATTATTATTAATATCTATTTTCAGTATGGGATGACACCTACAGACCGAGCTTACAGAATAAGGCATTCTGTGAGAGAGTGCTTTCATTCTGGTACGTATGATATGAAAGGTAGTTCACATTCTTCCATAATGACCTAATATAATATATACAAGAATTGAAGTTTTTGATGTATAGGAGACCATACTTAGAGAAAGCATTGCTACTCAGCAGTGCCTAATTATTAGAAGGAATACACCCTTTCTTTTAGACAAATTGCCATTCTAAATTCTAATCTAAGTTTAATCTAAAACTACAACAAATGGTCTGATAATTAATCATTACTTTGTGTATCCACATGAATATAAACATTGTAAAGAGTGTCACCCTCCAGAAGAAAATCCATCAGTCATTTGTGTCTTGAAAACCTGCACTTTTGCATCGGTGCATATCAAAGAATTGATAAATTATGTGAAGATTTTTGCCCGTAAGTAGATAGCCTTTATTTGACTAATCTTTTTTTTAATTTTGCGCAGCAGTTGTCTCTTTCATTTTTATAGGTTCCTGCAGATATTTTTCACATCAAGCATTAAAAGAAGGATCTGTTTTAGTGCATATTATTAAACGTGTGCTAATGGGCCCTCCAGCTGCTGGGAAAACATCTTTTCTTCACCTTGCTTTTCACATTCGGGCCAGCTCTCCCGGCGTCATCATAGTACCGCTACGGCGCGCTATTGCTAGCAGACCAATTCGTCGAGCTATTGAACGAAGTAGTTTGGTAAAAGGAGGAAATATTTGGCCGAACAAAATGCGAAGGTTACAAGTTACTGAACATGGTGGATCGGAACACTTACCTGCCACTCGTCGGGAAGAGGATCACGCAACCTTTGCACCTGATGTAGATTGACAATGAACATGACAGTCTAGAGAAGTTAAGACCCTTATCCAAAGATGTTTAATGTCCTTCATAACGTGATAACTCTGACACACAGAATCTTGCCTCCAAGTGAAGGCTGTACCTTGTTTCATAAGTAACAGTGAGGCTTACATCACAAGTAACTAAGGGATGGTCCCGTTACTTTCCCTCCTTCGATCTCACCAAAGATGTAAATTGGTTCCTACGTGAGCTAACGTTTAGATCCTAAGGCTATAGTCATCTGCCGGATGAATCGATACTATTCTGAAACGCAATTTTAAATCCTTCTCGCAAAAGGCAATGCATCTAAAGAGCTTTATCGTACATCACATGGATTTCCCCGTACCTGGATAGTGGGGGTCAGCAAACATTTTGCTGATGTGTTCAAGAGCATTCCTCCAAGGATTTCGGCCTAATATTTATTGGTCACCAGTTTGACTGAGCGTCTGAGTGAGTCAGCCCAACGTTCCGTCTATTCTAGTAGAAGAGAAAACCTTAAACACCAGCTCACTTCGATGAAATTGAGCTGATAGAATCTTTTGTTCGCTCTTTGCATCCCTAAGCAACATTGCCAAGGGGTTTCCAAGGTTAAATTAAACCCGTTTTGCAAGTTGGACATTTTGTCGTACCGGGTTTGTTGCATTTTTAAGGATTTAGAATCTTAAAGAGAAAAATCTCTTCTTTTGGCTAAATTTGGGAGGAA
>NW_024534445.1:0-21550 GCF_016097555.1 Gigantopelta aegis
TGAAATAGCTAACCACAAGGGCAGAACAAAGTAAAAAAATAAAATACTTTCATTGGCTGTAGGTATATACACAGCATGATGAAAATACAAATAACATAATTAGCCATTTCATTTATACAGTGGAACCTCGTTAGTCCGGACAGTATGGTTATTAAAAAAAACGTCCGGATTAACGAATTTCCGGATTACTGAAATGTACGTGATGAGTAACCTCCCTTGATTCACAAACAAAATAAAAACGACACATTGATGTTTTTAGAACCAGACATTTCTTCAACCAGTTTGTTCTGTTGATACGTCTCGTGGTGTGAATAAGGCGCTATTTGCATGTCCGTGAGGCCAGTCTACTATTCAGTAGTGTACTGCCAGGTGCTTGTCTTAAAGTTAGAAAATGCGATTAAATAAAATGAAATACTGTTTAAGACATGTTACATTGTTGATTACTAAATGTGTGTTTACTAGCGACAACAAGTTTTAAAATTGTATTAGTCGTACCGGTTAATGTGGTTGAAATCTAGGCCATGTGGTTGAGTTAATTTCCACGAAGTGGGTACGTTGTTGAGGAATGCATATTGTTTCCTCACTTATATACAATCATTATTAGTTTAAAGTTTTACGTTTACAGATTATATTTTAAACACATATAAAATGGCGAAAAATATAATTCATTTCTGCTATATCTACTGATATAATACTAGCGCCGACATGATAGATCCCTCCGCCCCTAGCACAGAAATACAACTCTCTCAAAAACCGGCGTGAAACTGAATGAGCATTGTTTCCACTTGTGAAAGAGTTCGCGAGCCAGTGTTTTGATAGCAATAACCATATAAAGACGTTCCGTTGTCTTTTTTGGGTGACTGGCAATAATCTTGAGTTGGACACCAACACAATTATGAACAGTATTCAGTAATAAATCATACAGGTAAGTTAGGAGGGTAGTTACAAAACGAGGTCATGGGGTACCGTAGGGTATGATCAAGAGTTACCCACTTTTACAAATAAAATACTCTTCTATTTTTCATAAAATAAAACAGCCAGTCTGGTCATAGATCAAAGAAATTATATTTTAAAAAAAACATCAAACACTTGTGAACACTTGTGCTCTATCCGACTAACACTAAAAAACACAGGTGAATGGTTAAATAAACTGCGGTGTGGAACCCCGTGCAGCCATTTTATCTCTCTCGATTCCTTGAGCGTTAATTGGCGGATTACTTTTATGTTCAATCAGCGGCGACCAGTCAAACGAAGCATTTTGCCTTTACTTTTAACATTTGGTTCAGAATTATGACCGTCCGGTTCCGGAAGCTGAATATCTGGATTAATGAATAACTTTACTGAGTGATCGTTTCGTTTTGCAAACAGAAACGTCCGTAAGGTGAGGATTCCCGACTACTGGAGTCCGGACTAACGAGGTTCCACTGTACATAAATTGATGTCTTCATTTGTTGAAACTATTGTATAGATAGTAAATAGCTAAATTAAAATAGCTAGATCGACATACATACCAGAGAGAGAGAGAGAGAGAGAGAGAGAGAGAGAGAGAGAGAGAGAGAGTAAGGGGAGAGAAGAGAGAGAGAGAGAGAGAGAGAGAGAGAGAGAGAGAGAGATTAGTGATGAAAGTGAGAATCACAATAGAAAACTGTCATTTTAAATGTTTTACTTCAGTAACTATAACGCAAATACCAAATGAAGAGTTCAGATGCAAAAACAGATAAATTGAGTTTAGTTATGTTCTGTAAAAGAGGGTTTAAAAAAAATAAGTTTTGTATGTAAAACATATGACGTCCACAATGGGCGATCTTAATTTGAACTAAGTATTGCAAATAAAGGAAGGAGGGAGAAAGGAAATGTTTCATTTAATGACACACTCAACACATTTTATTTACGGTTATATTGCGTCGGATAAAGTAAATAAATGACAGAATTTCAAAAATCAGAACATAACACCTTGAACTGAGTAACGATAGTAGAAGTTGTTTTTTGGATACAATGGCATTTATCGGATTTTGCGCCTGAACTCTTCAAATATTAACTGAACTTACATTTAGGATTACAAGTATATAAGCGACGAGACAGGGGCAAAACCTCAAATTCAAGCAAAAAATATACAGATATTCGGGCAAAATGTGCTAACTTGAGACATTTTACCATGTATTGTCATCTTTCTACCCTCAAAATTAGTTATAATCCATGAAAACAAATGCGTACTGATTCATTTACAACCCTATATAGGCGATGTTGTTGTCCAAATTCGGACATTTTCGTTTACTTGGGAAAAAGCCAGCCTGACTCATACAAAAATGGAAGCCCGTATGCCTACACATAATCACAAACACACACACACACACACACACACACACACACACAAAGAGAGAGAGAGAGAGAGAGAGAGAGAGAGAGAGAGAGAGGAGGAGAGAGAGAGAGAGAGAGAGAGAGAGAGAGAGAGAGAGAGAGAGAGAGAGAGAGAGAGAGAGAGAGAGAGAGAGAGAGAGAGAGACATAATTACATACATATATATGTTACAGTCAATCTGTGAAATCAGTCATTACGCGTAATGCCTAAAAAAATCAGTCACTTCGCGAAGTTCCTGTGACCACCAGGCAATACGCGAAATAATTGAAAATCCCAGGCATTACACGAAATGACTGAAAATCATGACCAGACATTACACAGAATGACTAAAGTGATTCACGTCTTATTACTGGCACTTGTATACAGGCTTTTGGTCTTAAAAGTTGATACGTTGAACAAACAAGGATAACTTTATTGATTGTATAATTTAAAATACTACTTAACATGAATTATTTATTATTATACAATAACTAAATTAAAGCATTGTATATGTGTTTACTAACAAATTAATGTTTATGTGGTTTAATAATAGTTAAACAAACAACCAAGAATCTGCTGTATTATTGATGTCTTTTCATCCCTGATTAGTTGTAATGATTCGCTGGTTTATTCTCACCCCTAGCCTTGCTTTGTGTTTATAAGCAAATGGATTAAGACATGGCTACTTGCAGTGGCCTCTTCTAATCCTTGCAGTGGCCTCTTCTAATCCCTTAGTACAAATATGTGATTACAACACCATATGACTTTCATCTTTATAAAACTAAACATGTTTGTGGGGTTTACTCATAAGTTCTTCGGACTACAGGCTGGTAGGTACAGGGTTCGCAGCTCGGTACCGGCTCCAACCCAGAGCGAGTTCTTAAGGGCTCAATGGGTAGGTGTAAGGCCACTACACCCTCTTCTCTCTCACTAACCACTAACAAACTAACAACTAACCCACTGTCCTGGACAGGCAGCCCAGATAGCTGAGGTGTGTGCCCAGGACAGCGTGCTTGAACCTTAATTGGATATAAGCACGAAAATAAGTTGAAATCAATCAATCAATCATAAGTTCTTCTGTTGTAACCAGTGCATGATGTCAGAGTCCTATGAAGATAAATTTAAAACTGAGCTTTACAAAAAGTATGCAGTTTGTAGAAAAGTGTTAATTCCAAAAGATGCATATTTTAAAATGCTAGAAGATCTCAAAACAGCAGCAGCTGATACTGGAACAGAGAGCAGACATGGATACTATCTGCTATCAAAGTAAGTGTATTTCAATACATTCAATGTGTTTATTCATTCATAAATTCTAATACTACAATATTTCTATTACTACAATATTTTTCAAATTAATTACATTTCCTATCCTAATTAATATCTAGTCTCACAATGCTTCCCCATAAATGTTTAGTTTCATTACACTCAAAGAATATAATTATGTGACATGGTGTGTGGATGTCTGTTAAAATTGAGTATTTAATGTTCAAATTATTTTTTTCCAGAGTTCGGTAATGATCTTAAAATATGAGTTATAATCGGTATTAGGATGAAAGTACACTTAAGGTGGAAATGGAGTACAGACTTTTTCTGGTGATTGCTATGAGTTTATAAAGGCATAAAACAATATATTGATATTGAAAGCAATATGATATACGTAAATGTTAATTTTAATAATACAATCATACACTATTAGCCAGGCATGTTACAGATAGCATTACTGGCACAAGCACGGTAAAATATGTCTTGGGCATTATGCCTTTAATGTTACTCTTCCACTGTTTTCTGTCTTTGAGTTTGAGTGCCATATATTAACCCTGCATTAAGAAAATACCCATTTAAAAATATTCATCAACTACACAGAAAATATTTATCGTCAAAATGTTTTTAGGGGGACTATTGGATTTATGCAAATTAAGGAACATTTAAAAATTCCTATGGTCCAATTATATTTACAAAATGTTAATTTTCCTTTCTCTCTGGCCATGAACTGAAGATTTTAAAGTTTAGCCTTGAAAATTCAACATTTAGTGAATGTTCCTGGGTTGTTTTTTTCAGGTTTGAGATACTGCAGTGTGGCGATGTTGAAAAACTCATCAAAAACCACGTTAACCCAAGGGAGAATCCTGTTTATTATGTTAGCATAGAAAAAACATATGATGTGGTTAGGCGTGCACATGTAGCCACAGGACATGGTGGTCGAGATCGCATGGCCAAAGAAATCAACAAAAAGTATGCAAACATCACTCGCGATGTTCTCAATCTTTTCAAGTCTTATTGTCATGAATGTCAGAAGAAACGTAAGCGCCCAAGGATTAAGGGTGTTGTAGTGCTCCCCATTCTCACAAATGTGTTCGCTTCTCGTGCACAAATTGATCTTATTGATATGCAGTCCATGGCCCAAAAATCATTTAAGTGGATTTTTGTTTATCAAGACCACCTAACCAAGTTTATCATTCTTCGAGCCCTAACTTCAAAGCGTGCTGCTGAGGTCGCTCATCACCTGCTTGATATATTCCTTCTCATTGGTGCCCCATCTATTCTCCAGAGCGACAATGGAAGTGAATTCACAGCAGAGATTATCAGTGAACTGAAAATTGTGTGGCCCAGGCTGGTTATGGTCCATGGTAAACCTCGACACCCTCAAAGCCAGGGGTCTGTGGAAAGGGCAAATGGTGATATCAAGGATATACTTGTTGAATGGATGGGAGATAATGACACAAATGATTGGTCAGTAGGCATAAAATTTGTTCAATTCCAAAAGAATTCGAGTTATCATTCATATATATATGTATACTTCAGTACCTATGAAGCTAATACCAAATATTAACACAACTTTTCATTGATAAATACACGTATGAACGCACATGGGTAGTAACCAGCGTATCTGTTTTTGCACCTGTTTTCTGGTATTTGGGAATCATTGTACGGATGTCTGAACCCACTTGGAAGTTTCTGAAATCAAAGTAATATTCATGTAATATTGTAAGTTTAAAATGTTTCTCTACTGGCACTAGCTAGTGGGAATTTCCGTATTAGCACATTTGGAAGAGCGTTGGACTCCTGTATTCACAGTCCGTGCTTCGAATCTCCTTACTGGCGGTTGATTTATTTCTTACATTTCGAGCTGACGTAGGGACTGTGTGTCATAACATAACATAAGAATACGATTATAACGCTGTCATTATCCGTAACAGTTCAACTGGCCATGCCCCATAGCTCTCTACGTCAGCTCAAATATTTTATTTTAGAATGGGCCGTTGAAATGCTAAACAAACATAATTAAAACATATTCCAGCAAAACACAACAACATTTGGCATTTTGCCACCCAACGAGAGACATACGACTGGTACATCCAATACCTCTCTCTATGACAAATTGCATATGAAATTTTATTAGTTTTCTACTTTCCAGTAGAAACAGCCTAAATGACAGCTCTCTCTCTCTCTCTCTCTCTCTCTCTCTCTCTCTCTCTCTCTCTCTCTCTCTCTCTCTCTCTCTCTCTCTCTCTGTCTCTGTCTCTCTCTCTCTGTTGTCAGTGTATGTCTCTCACTCTACTTCCCTCCCTCATGTATTGAAATAATAATGTTAGACATGAAATTCTTATTTTTCAAATGTGCTAAAGTTTCGAAAACTATTATTTTCGTTTCAATTCTCCTTTTGTACAATTGTAACTAAACAATCAGACTCAAAGTAATCTCCCAAGAAAAAAGAGAAATGTAAATATCTTACAATATATTCTGCTTGAAATCCTCCAGGCTGATTCCTGATGCTTTCGATGATACCTTCAAGTTCTGTGACATCAAAACCTTCTTCTGGCAGACTGAAGGAAGGAGCTGCCGGTTGGACATCATTGTAGTACGTATTAGTATCCTGTATGTCCTCCTCGTCTTCGTCAGGTTGTTGGACTTCTGTCTTTGCCTCTCCTTGATCAACCACTAGTGCTACATCACCAGTGGTTACGACTGGTACTTCAGCACTGGCGAAAGTTTTGTTTACCTCAAACCTTTTGGCAGAGGTTGTTGAGGATAGTTCGACATTAACGTAGGTAGAGACGTCAGGTGCATGGTGTTTTCGTTCTGTAAATTATTTTGAGGTGCTCAAATATACAGTACTATCACTGGCATGGCCAAGATTTGATATGGGGCGGGGACATATTGGGGGACCAACCACAATGGCTATTAGTCATGTTATGGGGCGACAGAAAAACATGTAAATTTGTGAGAGAAAAAAGAAAGGTGTGGTTGGGTTTGGGCATGGCCCAATCTGGTTACGCCATTGAGTACTATTGTCTAATTCAACTAGACACAAAATGCAAAAAAACCCAAACAATGACACTTTATTATTTGGAATAGGACAATGGACCCCATGGTTTTCTGATAGTTTTATGGCTGTGATTGCTAAATATTGCACTGATTATTTGCTCAATTTTATTTTCAAAACATATTATCGTATTCGATTCCTTTCAAAAACCAACTAAACAAAATTAACAGAACCCCGATAAAAATAAAAAAACCGTGGGTGACATAATACCTTTTGTAGATGATTTATTCTCTGGTACAATTGGTTCACCAGCTTTGGTGTTGTCCTTTGCACGTTTCCTTCTCCTAAGCAACAGAATGATGTTAAAAGAGTTACGTTTTTAGACACTGGTCCAAACAGAACTGTATCTACTCTCGTGGGTTCAAAAGCCAAAGGTATCTATTGAAAGTTAGAAACGTTTTTTTCCAACGAATATTTGTTTTACGAATACGGGACATAGTAATAACTTTACTGGAAGTCTTATCAGGTAACTGTCGGGAACTCCACAATTCAACGATTTTGCTAATGTTTAACTAAAGAAAACAATATGGATGAACTACCATCTAAGACATGCGTTCTTAAAGGAAAATGAAAACACAATGGGGTTACCCCTATTCTGATGTCAACTTTGTCTCTCTTGTTTGTGTTTAAATGAATGAATGAATGGATGTTTAATGACACCCCAGCACAAAAATACACATCGACTAATGGGTGTCACAAAAAGGTAAGTATATAAAAATAGTATTGTGTTTAAAACACAAAAACAAAAATCAAACGCTATATATGTAATGATATTAATTTAGAGGGTCAAAATGTAAAAAACCCACAAACATAATATTTTATGTTAATCTGTCATTATAAAAAATCACTAAATGGCGACGTCACTGACACATGTAAACAGACAGTCTTAAATAGACAACGCACGTCATAATGACAATAAAATGCATTCTGTGAAGGCCATTTTCTATAACCCCAAAATATTCAAACTGTTCACCACCCACTAACTGCACTTAACATTTATACCAGCTACAGCCATGACATTATAGATTGAAACTATTTTGAACTGACGTCTGAAAATGGTTTACCTCAGAAATACAACGACGATGACAGTCACAACAACAACAACAACAACCACAGCGGTACCGAGGACGCCACCGATAACTGGTCCTGGGTTTTCATCAGGTGCAGCAGTTTGTGCAATGCCTGCAATAACACAAATTCCGATGTGCCTCCAAATATGTGTCATATATAATTAATATTGGTATCTTATTCATTATGAAAATATAATGATATCGACTTCTGGATATTTGTATATAATTATTGTTTTATATTAATGCATTGGTTTTATTTGCTCTCATGTAATTAATGATTTTCTTTCAACAAACAGGTAATGAATTATAACAGATAGTGTACCTTTAATTAGTTTCTTCTTGTAATATAATAATGACAAGTTAATCACTATTTTCAGGTATATTGGCTTGTTATAAATTGCACAAGCATGTATAACACCTTGCACAACTTAGTATCAATAGCACTATCATCCATGCGCCGCGCCTGTCCTGCTGTTTGCAGCTTGGGTACAGTGTAAGCTGATGTGGTTTTAGTGTTCTTGTTTGAAGAGATAGCTTACTATAATTCACGGTTTGCTTAAATACTGGTGTGGTCCACATTATAGTTTGCTCTTCTCGAGTTAACACTGATTTATTGAAGATATCCCTAGAACAGATTTAAGGTTAGTTATAGTGTAAATGTAATTTATAATAAGTAATTATTATATCTTTCTGCAACTTTATAAACTGTACAGTGTAATATTAATTCTTGTTAATTCAGTCATTTGATTAATCTAAATCTAAATATGTGATAAACATAATTTAGTATGGATGCAATGTGTGCTAGTGTATGTTTGGGGTGATGAACACTTTAGTAGAGATTGTTGTATTTTATTATATATTTTATGAAACATAACGTGTCTACGTGGTTATTTATTATTTTAATTATTGTCACACACTTGGTATGTTATATATTTTTATAATGTATTTTTATAATATAATTGAAATTCCTATTTCAGGACATATTTATGTATTTCACATGATTGAATATGTTGTTTATTGGTATTCGTTATATTGAATTCATATGTTAAATCACTTATCTGGACATTTGCGTGATAATGCATATTATGTATCTATGTATTATAACTGTCTGTTATAATCATAAGACATATTGTGTATTATGGATTAATTACTTTTATATCTCATGTCGTGTTAAATACTTAAATGATGGAATATTGTGTGTCCTGATATTTATATATGCATAATGTATGTATTGTTATATTGCATTTTAATTTTATTGTTACAGGGTAAAACAATAGAAATTATTATCAGACATTAAACGCCATTTGACCCAAAACATTGATGTTGTTGTCGACAATTTAAAATGATGATGCTACTACAAAAAGAACCAGCGTGGTTTAATTATGACATAATATCACTTTGTTTCATTGTTAACTGTATGTATTTATCTCAAAATTAAAAAGGGATAAATCCTTATAGTTAATGACGAAAAAGTGATATTTCCCCTATTGTAATATTACACCTATTAGAAATAATATTGAGGTAATATTGTTTTTTCTTTCTCTTGAAATAGCGTCACCTATTTCGGAGTGAACCAAATGGCAAATTTATTAGTATCGTAGTCTGTATTTTGAACCTAATTTATTGTAATACACTAAAACTATGTTTGTCGTTTCCTGTTAATTTTTGTTGGAAGACATATGAATATGATGAACTTTTACATTTGTGAAGCGGTTTGTCAACCTCATATTAAATATATTTTGAGGAATTCGTCTGGCTTAGTTTTGGACAAAAAAAACACGTTGATGGGATATATTAACAAGTTTATAACTTTTGTTAACATATTTTCATTTAATTGTTTTTATAAATATTTTAAAGCAGTTATTGTTGTTTAAAATTGCGTTTCCATCTTGTCGTTATGAATATTATTGTCTCAAAAAGTATGTTCTAAATAAAAATGGTGTAATTCAGATTCTGATAGAGTTATTTCTGAAAGACCTACTTGTGCCAATTTGGGAACACAAACTAGAAAAGCCAGACAAGACACATGATCGAATTGACTGCTAAACTTGGTCACTGGCCTCGATGGTGTCGTGGTTAAGCCATCAGACATAAGGCAGGTACCGGCTCCCACTCAGAGCGAGTTTTAATGACTCAATGGTAGGTGTAAGACCACTACATCTTCTTCTCTCTCACTAACCACTAACAACTAAAAAATAACCCACTGGCCTGTTCAGACAGCCCAGCTAGCGATCGATCAGTGACAGAACATTACTAGGGATGGGTGGATGTTAATTGCTGCTAACGAGTTGTTACAAATTACAATGACATTAAATAATAACACTATAATATTAACAATAACATCATTTTCATCTTAAGTCATAAATGTTTTCTAAATTATTTATATTGACGTTTAAATGTAAAGAAAGACGCGGAATTAATATACTAATGAAAACACCACACATACGGCTAAGTAACAGCGTTCTCACAATTTTGTAATTGTGACAAATCCTTGTTGTCCGTGACAGCATACATCTATCTTCAGATTTTTCACGAACATTAACCAATGGAGAAATTGAATTGAATTGAATGGATGTTTAACGACACCCCAGCACAAATAATACATCGGCTATTGGGTGTCATACAATGGTAATGAAAATAAATAAAGTGATGATCAACATCAATATAAAAATTCAAGACTTAAACAAAAACAGTGTAAAGAACTGTGCAAAAACACAAATATCACAGAATTTTACGGATACTGAATTTTACTCAAAACTTCAATTTTGTGCTGTATTGGCCATTCTCAAAGATAATGTTACACCCCTGCACCACGGTGAGGTTACAGCACACGCAGGGGCCAATGGAGAAAAGGCTTATATGAAAGTTGTTTTAGAATAATAATATATTATGTGATCAGATATTTAAAGCAAAAACAAAAAAAATAGAATATAGGAAAACTTGGGTTTACAAGTTTCAGCATGATTTTAAGTTACAAAGTTGCTTAAAACGTTTCAACAATAAAGGCTGTAATATAAATTGAGAACTACTATATAAACAGTGACCGCAGAACGGAGTGTGGACGTGGGGACGATGTCTCCCATTTTTTTCAATTACTGTTTCAAGAGCCTAGAAATGCCATATGCCAAAATATGGAACCCAAAATACCGCCATACCTTCTAAAACATAGTCACTCAAATGTGAATCTCCCAAGCAATCAAATTGACAGTGGCTGCAACTTTCAAATACACTCTGCGGGCCCTAATAAATTAACAAACTATTAATAATATGCAGTGATATGATATACACGAATAACTACTATGTAAAAAAAAAAAAAAAAAAATTATAGTATAATGTAACCCCAACAATTATTATGCTTCGAGTATTGCGGTAACTCACCTAGAACATGACTCTACGTACTTACTGAGAGTGCAGTCGTCTCCTTGCCAACCAGCTTCACATGTTCCATTACATAAACCAATCACGTGATCACATGCTCCATCATTAGCTTTACAGTGTCTGGCACTGCACGAGGAATTGCATTCTGGGCCATACTGTCCAGCATCACACTCTGTGAAATTATATACAGATTTAAATAATGCTTGACATGGAGAATAGTGGTTGAAAATAAAGAAATCATGTTTTTGCAATGTTTGTCATGCATTGATGGTACACCATGGGCTGTATGCATGAGGAGCGGATAAAACTAAACGCTGATAGCGGCTAAACGCGGATTGCTAATCGCGTTTAAATTTATTCGCTTTTTGGTATGCATAAACGTAAATGACGTCGCGAATAGCTATCCAGTGGCGTTATTTTTAGATTGAGGGAACTCCTCGCCGCGTATGGCATTCTGGAACCTAACGTTGCGCTTACAATGTACTTTTGTAAACAAAAAGAACAGTGTATCGTTTAATATTTATAAATAAATAAAATATATAAATACATTTATTTATAAATATAATACAATACAATACAATACAATACAATACAATACAATGAAAATAAATTAAAATTAAATGAAAATAAATTAAAATTAAATTAATTAAATTAAATTAAAATTAAAATTAAAATTACACTAAATAATAATAATACAAAACTAATAATGAAAATTTATAAATAAAATTAAATACATAGTTATAAGAAAAAAAATATATAGCAATCCAGTTATTAACAGTCATTAAAAGTGCAGTATATATTTAGGAAGGCGTGCAAATTAAAAACAAATAATAATAAAATAGAGCAAATAGTCTTGCCAAATAAATAAATTAAAATGGAGGACCATGATATAGCACCCAGCATACCAATAAACTATAGAAATGCAGATACAGAGGGAGATAAATGGAAAACAGGTCAATAAATAAAATAGTTTGTTTTGTTTAACGACACCACTAGAGCACATTGATTTATCAATAATCGGCTATTGGATGTCAAATATATGGTCATTTTTGACAGTGATAGAGAGAAAATCCGCTACATTTTCCCATTAGTAGCAAGGGATCTTTTATATGTACCATCCCACAGACAGGATAGCATATACCACGGCCTTTGATATACCAGTCGTGGGAACCCCCAGGAAAAAACCCAAAAACAAAATAGGTCAAACACCAACCATAAGCGTCCGAGGGTGAGGGGAGGCAATCTTCGAATTCGGGTAAAAACGAAGAAGACATTCGGGCAAAATGAGCTGGCCTTAAAACCTTTCTCTATATATTTCAATCATTCTACTGACAGTATTATTTTTAACGTAACCCATGTTAAAGGAAGGAACTGTTTTATTAACGACGCACTCAACACATTTTATTTACGGTTATATGGTTAAGGACCACACAGATATTGGGGGAGAAAACCCGCTGTCGCCACTTCACGGGCTACTCTTTTTGATTAGCACCAAGGGATCTTTTATATGCACCATCCCATAGAGAGTATAGCACATATCACAACCTTTAATATACCAGTCCTGGTGCACTGGCTGGAGCGAGAAATAGCCCAATGGGTCTACTTACAGGGATCGATCCCAAACCGACTGCGCGAGCACTTTATTACTGGGTTACATCCCGCTCCACTCCCCCGTGTAACAATGCGTGGTGATTCTTATACAGGCCTATGTGCAGAGAGAGAGAGAGAGAGAGAGAGAGAGAGAGAGAGAGAGAGAGAGAGAGAGAGAGAGAGAGAGAGAGCCCTAGAGAGAGATAGAGGTGGGAGGGGAGAGATAGGGAGGGGTAGATGGAGAGAGAAATAACAAAGAAATACGCGACAGGTAAATTCTTTACTCAACTTGATTACCTGCACTTGATGACGATAATATACTTTTTGTCCGAATTTATACAAATACAGATTTTTTTTTGCATGTGGATTATGAGCCCCACACCTACCAACATCCCCAATCCTACCACCACTGCAACAGTTTTCTTTTGGTTCAGTAAACAAAATGGACTGAACATTTATGAAAATAAACACCCAATGAAACACACTTGGGGTTTTGTTAAAATGAATTACGGCACGCACAGTCATAGTCTAAAATATGTAGGCAGAACCCCCAAAAGAGAAAGGGAAACTGCTTTTAATACAGGGGCAATCTTC
Source organism: Gigantopelta aegis (assembly GCF_016097555.1). Classification (NCBI taxonomy): domain Eukaryota; kingdom Metazoa; phylum Mollusca; class Gastropoda; order Neomphalida; family Peltospiridae; genus Gigantopelta; species Gigantopelta aegis. Next base: position 13,294 of record NW_024534445.1, read on the forward strand.
CGTTATCATTATTTAATAACCATGCAAAAGTAATAATATTAAAAAACTAAATAATATTTTTAAAAACTAAATGAAAATATACAATTTATAATCTGGAATAAAAGTTAGATTTTAAAATGTCCTCAGTATTACTTAACACACATAAACAACTTTTAGAGGCATATCCAAGACATAGAGGGAAATGGAGTGCTCAATTATGGACATCACAAGAATGGAACTTTTAATTTTAGTTTTTCATTAGTTTGTCATTGCTTTCAGTCAGCTCTACAAAGATTTGATTTCCATTATTGTACCGAGTGTAATAACATTAGTCCGTCAAACCAACTGTATCTTAAATGACTAGTGATGTTAACTACTAGTATTTACTCTTTTAATACATAGGGACTTAATTCCATGTTACACGTATATATACTCTATTCCATGTTGAAACTTAAAATACCATAAACTTAAATGATGTTTTGTACATGATATACAAAATATACAGAAAAAGAAATAAGGGAACACTTAGTATCCAATGCTAGTATCGTACTAATGTCTGTATAAAGTACGGAGATGTAATGTGGGAGTCACTGAATGACAGCAATGTGAGACTGGATGACAGTAACATGGTTAACTTCCTGACACAATAGATGAGTGTTTTTGTTGCAGTCACTATCTCCTGTAAGTGTTGGTGTGATCCCTTATTTCTTTTAATCAGTACATATTGTCAAACAGAGCATACACTGAAATACACAACAAACAACGACAATTCAAAGTAATATTTATAATGTATTTCACCTTACAAATTGTGAAGAGTGAAGCAAGTGTAGTGTAGAAGTAAATAAACCAAGTGTAGATAACTTAAGATAAACACAGTGGGTGACATGTCAGAGGGAACATGTAATTAAAGTTACTCAGTATTGTATATGAAAAAAAATTATGACTTAAAATTATTTTTTATTTGTTATCAGATTTTAAAACAATTTCATGTATTTTTCATAATTATTTTGTTAATTTGTCTTTATTTTATGAATTGTTTTGCATTGAAGTTCTCAATTATAATCATCTAACTGTAACATTATTTTCCTGTTGCATATTGATTTAAATTCAAAATGAAGATGTATGAAAAATGTAAAATATGAATATCATTTTGTGTTAACAGAGCATGCAAATTACTTTGTCATCTACAGCTGTCTTTAAGAGTAAATGCATTACTAGTAAATAACAGCTCTGCTATCAACATCATGAACCACTTGGATTGAAATCTCTTTCATATCAAAGTTACCATCTTGTAACAAAACAAAACCTGGATCACTGTCATTGAATTTCTCTGAATCAGATGGGGCTTTCTAGCACAGTTATGCAGCATTACACAAACCATAATGACTTTATGGATCTTAGAAGGTTCCAAAACGCACACATTCAACACCTTGCTTGAACTTTGTCCAGCTGTATATATCCTCACTTTAGATGCACCTGGGTTCACAACCAGAGTAAACAGCAACTTATGCGCCATGTACTTGGAACAAAATGTTACAAGTATGACATTTATGATAATAAGGTGATCTGGGTAATAACAGGTGTTGTTTTTTTTGTGTTTTTTTGTTGTTGTTGGAGTTTTTTTTTTTTTTTTTTTGGGGGGGGGGGGGTTAAAAGAAAAAGAACAAATCATCTGCTTCACCAAGGTAAAAAAAAAAGAAAGAAAATAATTTGACAGCATGTCACAATATATGTTTATAGACCACTGTTTTATTTTTTTATTTTTTTTTTACAAATGATAGATTTGTTATGTAACTAAATAGTTTTACTTTTATCAAATATATGCTTCAATAATGGTGAACAATTGTATCTTATGTTTAGTGGTTAAATTATCTTACCAACGCCATATTTTATGCTTTAAAATAATTACTTCAGCTAGTTCTCTCTGTCTCTTTCTGTCTGTGTATGTGTGTGTGTGTGGGGGGGGGGGGGGGGGGTCTCTCTCTCTCTCTCTCTCTCTCTCTCTCTCTCTCTCTCTCTCTCTCTCTCTCTCTCTCTCTCTCCGCTGTCTATACACACACACACATGGTTTTACACACACACACACACACACACACACACACACACACACACACACACACACACATACGCACTGTCTCCATTACCTGCACATTGACAGAATAACACCATTTGCTACAGAATGTCACCATTTGCTACAGCCATGTTCGTTTTGTGGTTTGGCACCTGCTGAAGAGTGTTGTCAGTCCTCACTAAATTGTTGACTGATGCATGCCTATAACATAAAATGAACACATACATAAATAAGTGAAATCAATGAAAATAGCTTATATAATTATTATATATCTTGTACATGTTTTCAATAAAAATTAAATTAAACTACTTGTTTCAGTTACGGAAAATATGTTCCGCTAAAATGGTAGCCTACACTACACAATCTACAGTACTGTGCATGGTCATTTCAATCATCCGGTGCGTTTAATATTATTTACTCCGACAATTTTGTGAAAATTTAAAACCTTTATTTGCTTACCTTAGGCTAGTAGTTTGGCAAGCCGTTGTCTGTGTTCCCAGGTATACCCACCCCCAATAAAAACATACAAATTGATTTCTATATTTCCATGTTTGTATATTTCCCCCAAATAACCTTCCCATTTTTGGATAAGTTGTCGACGTGTTTTCGTGAACAACATACATGTATGACGTAATCAAAGTTCGTGCTTACGTTGTTTAAAGTTGAAAAGAGATAGCAAGTACAATGCCAATGGGAGGGTTTTTGATGGGGGACGGTTTTCGATAGGTTACATTAAAACATTGAAGACAATGCATGGCGATATGGCAAATACAAACAAACTGAAATAAATATGTAATAATTGTTATATAAAAACAAGTTCCTCACCGATCAGTTACCGTAGACATATTGAAAGTGTTGCAAACTTGTACTTTTGTAGATTTTTGACAGCGACGTTAACACGCCCAACCGACTGGACACTTCGTTGTTTCCCGCTATTTCATCTGTGATCTTCAGAATATCTTGTTGTTCAAATTTATATTCTTCATGTTTTTCCACATTATAAAAAGTGTCAAGTTGCTTTGTTCGATCAAGAAATAACCAGTTTTGTTAACATATTTGCCTGTTTCTGTATCGCAACACACCAGCGCGACCATTTTCCGTTCAGACTTATCCGGCGGATAGGCCTTTATACGCAGAAAATGTAGCGAATAGCGTTATTCGCGTTTAGGCTATTCGGGGAGCTCTATCCTGCCGTTATGCATACCAAATTTCGCCACTTATCCGGCGGATAGGCACTATTCCCGGATAGTGGACTTATCCGCCTCTCATTCATACGGCCCCATATCTACAGTAGTATGTCTCACGTGAAGGCATCTATGTATGTATGTATGTATGTATGTATGTATCCATTTATCTATCTATCTATCTATCTATCTATCTATCTATATATATATATATATATATATATATATATATATATATATATATAATGTATGTATGTATGTATGTGTGTATGCATGTATGTGTGTTTAACAATTATAAAGAATTCTTGTGTGAAGTTTATCGAAACAAATAGCCACGTATCCGTAAAAAACAATTATCAAAAAAGTTATTTCGCCCATTAACCTGGGTTCTTTATTTATAACTGAGATACGTGGATTTTTGTTTTCGATCTACCTACCAACCTACCTACCTACCTATCTATCTACATATATATGTATGTCTGTCTGTCTGTTCGTCCGTCCTTCCGTCCGTCCGTCCGTCTGTCTATATATATATTTTTACGGAGGAAAATATTTTAATAAAATGTACAGCTCTTTAGTCACCAATATTATTTCCTAAATCTTTTATTTCAAAAATGTAAAATAAACCTGTCAAATATATCGTAGAAACAAATTGTGACAAAATTAACACATTCCCATTTTAATTGTTTTATACCTGTGCAGTCAGTTCCGTTGTAGTTATTCTCACACTCTCCTCCACACGACCCGTGAACGTGATTACAGCTAGCTACCTTATTTAGACAGTGTCTCTTGTTACATTTAAATACACAACCTGGACCATACGAATTCTCTTCACATTCTAAACAAAATGATATAAAATATATACATTAAAAAATGCACGTCAAATATGTTTACATTTACCGGAATTGTTTGGCTTTTAACCACAATATGACCACCTATATCCAAATAACACAGGAAATATACTCGGGTAACCGTTGGCAATGAATTCTGTGTGAATGATCGATAGGTTATGTCTACTAGTTTATTTTCAGAAAAATAAACCTTTCTCCGACAGAATAAAATCGGAAACATGGTGTATAAAGCACTAAATGGAATTTCCCACGAATATATTACATTGTTTCTAACAACAATAACTGAAATCTGACCATTACAAACTTCAATTATCCAGGTCTCACACTGAGTTATATATCAAGTCCTTCAGTTACTCAGGTGTACAGATATGAAATACAATTTCCCTTGATATTAGTCACCACACGTCAGTTGCGAGCTTCAAACACAATCTGACACAAAATCTTTGGCAGATCTACTTGGCTGAACAGTTATTGGTTTTTTGTTTCTTTGTTGTTTTAATTTCTATATGTTTAGCGCGTCTTATGATAATAATGCATTACTAACAAATGTCTGTCAAATAAAAGGTTTCAAAATTATTAGTAGTATTAGTACTTTTTCTACTTTCTAGTTTTAGAATTGTTTTATGTGTATCTCTAGTCAATTTCCATTACCATAGTTTGACACCCAATAGCCGATGCATTTTTCGTGCTGGGGTGTCGTTAAACATTCATTCATTCATTCATTCATTCATTCTCTAGTCAATTTGTTTGCATGCATTTATTGCAGTAGTATAGTACTAAATATATATATTTATATATGTCATTGTTTTGTCACTAGTGTTTCAATGTATTGCTGAGAGCCTGGTGAAAGATTAGCTTGGGTTAAATCTGTCAGCCTCATTAAATAAAGTTATTATTATCTAAAAAGAAAGGAAAATTAACTTGGCTAGATGTGCGATACTGAGGTATTAACGGGATCAATTACTTAGACAAATTTAGTTTCACTTTAGGGTCATTCCATGTCAAATGTATCACTGTCTTACCTTTTTTCACTGCCCCCCCCCCCCACCCCCACCCCCTCAAATCTTACTGAACCTTTATACACTAGTACGGAAATTAGACACAAAATCTCAGCCAAAAATGTGGACCCATCAGTCCAATGGTTTCCAAGATACAGGTCACAGGTTAACTAATTCATCAATAATGAACCGTGTCATGTTATTAAAAATGTGATAACGTGGCTCCAGATTAAGCTAGGACGGTCACTGAACTATTATTGTAAAGTTTTTTTTAGAAGAATAAAAAATTCTAGTGAAATTAAAAGCTCTAATTATAATAAAATATATGTTCATATTGACTTTGACCTTGACCTTCACCTCGCTGAAATTAGTAATCGCAGATGTTTTCAAAAAGTTCACAAAACATAGATATATATGTGTCGAAAGGTATTCATGAAGCTCAGGATGTGCATTTAAAGAGTTTCTGAGATAGAGTCAGTTATGTACACATGGGTGCTCTGCACTTAACTGAATCACAGTGAGTGCTTCACACAACGACTTGTTTAGCCAATTAATAGTTCAAGTAAGCTGTAGACCACCCTGAAAACACTGTTTCCAGTAATCATTTCAACTTACATGTATTTTTTATGCTTATATCCAATTAAGGTTCAGGCACGCTGTCCTGGGCACACACCTCGGCTATCTGGTTTGTCTGTCCAGGACAGTGGGTTAGTTGTTAATTGTTAGTGGTTAATGAAAGAGAAGAGGGTGTAGTGGCCTTACGCGCACCCACCGAGTTGTTAAAACTCAATCTGCATTGGAGCCGGTGTCGGGCTGTGAATCCTGTACTACCAACTTTAGGTCCGATTTCTTAACCACCACACCACTGAGGCTGGTTGTTTCTAATAATGTCTTTTAAAATCAAAATGATAATGAAACAATTTTATGTAACATACACAATCTTAGAGTCGTTGCTTTGTTCAAACTAATTTAAGATAATGGAATATTTCTGCTAACCAAACCACACTTTTACTGCAAACATACTATACACCGAACATTTAAGTCCAGCCTTCCATATTTCTAACCTATTTTCATATGCTTAGGTTTATCTGAATGTGATGGCTTAAAACATGGTCAGTCACACTCTTGATCGTGCTTCCTTCTCTGACAGACTGTACACTCGGCCAGCAGGATTAATGGCCGGTTCAACAGGAGTTAAAATGCATTCACTCCATCCTGTAGTATGCCTGGGCCACGAGTAAAGACTAAAGGGGAAGGGCCATGTGGGTAAAGAATGTTCAGTTCTACTGCTTGATACTCTGGGCCACCACTGTCCACTTCAACAGTCACTGCGTCTCTCCGCAATGTTGTGAAAGAAGAGCACTCACTTACTTTTAGATTAATCAATGGTACTGGTCTGCAAAACGTTGAGCTTTTGAGTACCAGTTATGGTTTTTGTTTTCTCCAGTCTTGGTTTGAGGGCAACAGTTTCTTGGTGATTGTCTTAAGTATTGGTGAGTTGAAAGGAGATAGAAGAGATGTTTGTTGATGCAAAGCCAGACAGCTGTTCTGGAGTGATAATTTGCTGATGATAAGGCCTTTGAACGCTAGCTTTTGTCACCAGACTTCACTGTTCCACCAACACTATTAAATGGACCCTATCCATGGGATGGTGTCAAGCATTTTGCATTCAAAAATTATGACATAACTTATATGGGATGCTTTGTCTTGGAGTACAAAAGAATAGTTATCTGCGAAATCTCCAACGACGAGAAAATTACCAGGCTGCAGTGACTCTAGGGTTTCTTTGAAGAAGGCAGATTGTTGCTTGCCAATACAATCATAGTGTTGTGGTACCTTAAGATGTCTACACATGTTATTCTGGAAGTCAATTGAACTCGGCCTCATTGTTTCGATCATGAACAGTAAGTAGATATTCACTGTTTATACTCTACTGTGTCAATCATGTGTTCATCAAAGAGCTGCTGAAGACTTGTTTCAACTCCCATAATTTCCAAGTGGGGAATCCCATAATGAGTATATTCTGATAAAGTATTATATTTAGAAATCAAATAATATGCCATATACATCACATTATATAGTCTTGTTCAATTTAAAAGTGACAGTTGGCACTATTAATTGTAGTACATCAAGTGTGACTTTTAATATTAATGGACTATAGGATATATTTGGAGTACCCATGTATACATAATTGGCTCTATCTCAGAAACACTTTAAGTTTACACTATCAACTTCATAGGGACCGTTATACACATATATATCTATTTTTGCGAACTTTAAAAAAAAAAACGTCTGCGATTATTAATTTCAGGGAGGTCAATGTCAATCTGAAAATATGTATTATTTTTTACAGAGCTTTCAATTTGGTCTTCTTCGAAAACGCTTTACAATGATAGTTTAATGGCCTTCCTAGCTTAATATGGAGCATTTCTAATAAAGTGACTTGGTCCATTTTTGATGAATTTGGTAAAACTTTGACGATCTATATCTCAAACACCGCTTCACCGATGTGTCTACGTTTCTGGCTGAAAGGTTACTTCATTGGCCCCTACTAGTGTATTAAGTTTCATTAAAATCTGAGAGTGTCAGTGTTTCGGGTGATAGAGTTAACATGGAATGACCCTTTAATGGACATTTCGACATCAGTAATATAAATAACCTCCAGCACTACATGATGCGATGATTGGTAGGTTCATCGGTCACCTAGAACCATGATGCAGCATGGTTACTCACTGTTTACAATAAATGCCATCGAAACGTTTTCTGAGCATATTTGGATTAGGTGGTCAACTAAAATTATTAATAGTTGCATTTAGGTTTCACTTACTCTCAGTGCAATTTGCATTCGTCCAGCCTGGCTGACAGCCATCTTGACAGGCACCATCTTGAATATCACAGCTTGAATTGTCTCCCTTGCAGTGTCGTTCAGTACAGTTAAACAAGCAGCTAGGTCCAAATGTATTGTGTCGACATTCTATAGATACAGAAACCATGATCACGTCATTTGTAATGGGTGTTTAATCATAACTGTAAGTGAAATAATCAAAATTTGTTCTGTCGTTTAAAGGTTAGTCTTTTATGTTTAAAAATAATTGAAAAACTGCGTGTTTAACGCGTTGGAATAGAATATTATATGGCAAATAATTCAATACTGCGGTAAATTATGTGTATGTG
>NW_024534446.1:0-21156 GCF_016097555.1 Gigantopelta aegis
ATTTCCTTTTAAATAAACCTTTCCGTCTAAATCTACAATTAAAATGCCCAACAGTTTTTACTAGTCCCTCATGGTACTAAGGGCCCAATAAAATTCCAAATTGCTCCCTCATTAAATTGTAACAACAAATATTTTTCGGGCTTCCTTTGTTACATAAAATTTTCTAAAACCTTCGCAAATTCGTCCTCCCTTGTGAAATACTTCTATAAAGAGAAAACTCTTCAACTGTGCGTCCACTTGGCTCCTAATCAATTTTATACAAAAAACCAAATAACTTACTTGGATAATCCTTCATACCATTTTTTTATTTCTTCTTCGAATTATATTCTTTTTAAGTCCTGCAAGATCCTGGGGCCAACTTACTACTTTTGTTTGCCCCAAAAGACGTTTACTGTTAAGTAATACGTTTGAAATTATAATGCGGAAAAATCGGGGTTTTTAATCCTTCCATATTACTCACTGCTAACAATAATCCATAACAACCCTAACGTACGCGCCGGAACTTTGTAACTGGTTAAATAAAATTAATAATTACTAATAACATTTTTTGTAGACAGTAGCTATAAACCCCTCTCTCGATTGCTGGTTTTAAGAGACTTTCAAGTTATTGTGTTATGCTGACAAAGATAGCTCTGTTTAAACGTTATAATTAACGAGACTGTTTCCTATATTGTATTCAGATGGTTCTTGTCATAAAAATGGCCAAAAAGGAGCTTGTGGAGGTGTAGGTGTATTTTGGATTGATGCCACACCCAGTTTAAAAAAGTTACATTACCGTTATTTTACTATATTTAGTAACGTTTGTGTATTATGTTACTATTTTTTAGTAACGTCATGAAAAGTTCTTATGAGCACAACAATCAAAGAGCTAGAACTTGTGGTTAGTTTAGGTAAATGGATGGATAATGGATACATTGATGCAGAAATGGACAGAATAGATTTATATTATTTTTTAGTCAGCATGTCCTGCTTTTTAGAGAGTGCATGTCACAAAATTATAAGTCAGTTGAAGTTCGACTGATAGCAGTTTAGAACATAAAGGTCAGTTTGTTAAATAGTAAATATTACCACAATGTATAAACCTATAGCAATGACTAATGGATTCTATAATGGGAGAGCAATCATTGGAGGACACGACAGGGGAACATGTGAAGAACCATCAGATATAAAAGAGATTACACCACCTTGTAGCAAATTACAGTGAATGGGTAAAGTCCCAGTTATTTTCATTTATATTAATATTATATTTTTTAGACACTGTCCGAGGACATCATGGAATATATGGAAATGAAATGGCTGATCGTTTAGCTAAGCTGGTGCTCAGAAATAAGAGGAGAAATATATTTAAACATTATTTATTACTTGGTTATTAATCTTATGAATATTCATTATTAAAATTTGTGTAAAATGGCGACGTCAGGTTCAGGAGTAAGTAAGTTAGGATTGTATATAAGTACTAACACTCCATGGAATAAACTACCTCCGTCTATTAAAGAGGTTATGTCCAGTCGTAATGATCTCATTAAATCAAGATAGTATGATAGGATTAGGACACAATAGCACAATATATGAAAAAGCAGTTGTAGAATATAGTATCAGTAATCAGTTACTTTGGAGACAAAATATTGGTAAGATATAGAGATTTGTAATATTTAATATACTTATATAGTTTCGTCAGATCTACAAGAATGAACGCAAGTATTATGAGGAGATCTTACACCATTGTCAGACAATTTAATGGTATCTATTATGATATTTCATATTCTGTAGTATATAGTATTGTAGCTTTATCCATACCATCTTCAAGACCAGTTTGTTCAAGGATTAAAAGTGACACCATTTGAATATTATCATAGTATTTTGTGAAACAATAATGGGTTGAACAAAAAGCTATTATTCTTTGCCAAACTTCACTGCAGAGACTGTCAGTTAGGATGTCATATTTGTCATTATTGACTTTTATAATAGGTTATCGACTACTGGTATTGGTAGAAATGAATGATATATTGACATTATGAACAGATATCGTTCAAAGGTTAGATAAAATGTGATATCATTTTACTTAACAAATGTGTGAAGTACGCTTTTGTCTCTACTAGCGATTTTGGCGGTCGGCGATCTCCTAGTGAGTTTTTGGCCCTCTGCTCCTCTCCAAGACCATCTTAATCCTACCATGGTGGTTAATAAATGTTGGATATGTACTGAAGAAGAAATATAGAGTTACTAACCTCTTATCTGATGTATTGTTCCATATTTTATATATAGCAGGTGTACACAGGAGGAACATAAAAGTTATGACAGTATTATTAATAATGGAGCTAAACCAGCTGGTTATATTAACAAAACTATCATTAGAAGTAAGCTCTGGTTGCCATGGTGATATAATTGCTATGACATTTTTAGATCTTTTTTACACGACAACTGATCTATTTTGTTATTCCTGTTTATGATTCAGACTATATTGTTGTACCTCCATGTACAAGGGTTTGTAATGAATAGAGTATCAGGAGATTATTTTGAGACATTACTATATAAAGTATTTGTTACAATTAATGAACACACAAAGTCTCAGAATTGGCTAATGTCCTTCAAATTAATCTTCAAGAAGTTCAAGGTATTATGGTTTACCTTTAAACTCTATTAGCAACTGGTATTTGCTAAATACATTAGGAGGATTGTATTACAGTAAATACATTATGCGATATAAAGAGAGTTTCATCGAGCCAGATATAGCTAGATATAGCTGTTTTTCTGTTATAGAATCACCTACATTTTTCATTTATTAGAATGCTATAGCAGTGTTTATAAGACTTGGATTTGCTTATAAAAGTCTGTCCGAGAGATAGCAGTCTATATGATGGTACATGAAAGGAAGAGGAGAGTGCTGAGCGTGTAGACGAAGAGGAACATTTAGTGATGCAATTGAAACAACCTGAACTTGAAATGGAAGATATTTTATCAGAGAATTTCTCTCAAAAAGAAATAGCTAAAACATTAAGTCTTTTAGTCCAGGCAAGTTAATATTTAAACTAATAGATTATATATTTATAGAGCAAGGTGCAACTACTGAAAGTGGCTTTAAAAAAACGTATTGGATTTCTCTTGATTCTACTTTGAACGCCTTTTTTAATGATGGGTAATCTATCACCTGTAAGTTAATATATAGTATGTTATGTCAGTAGTAATTGTGTTATGTAGGGGTTAAAAATCATGCTGTAAACATGTTTGAAGTTGGTAAACTAACGGATGAAGTGTTAGATGATTTTTTGACTGAATTGGATAAAGTTTGGCAATGAACCAGAGGGTGAAGGAGAAGCTCAACGTTATTTTCAGCATGCTGTTATTTTACGTAATACTATACAATTTTTACGTTATAATTCAAAATTAAGTTTAGGTAATGTTATAATAATTATTATTAAATTATTACTTATGATGTAATAGATGACAAAGGACTTGGTATGGACTTGTTACATTGTGAGAGTATGAGCAAACTAGACAGCGGAACATTAAATAGACTATTAGAAAAGAATTATTGGTCAGTTTTATATGATATGTGATATACAAATATATTGTATTACAGTGTGTGTATATCAATGGCTCCTTTAAGTCAGGAAGTACAGTCATTGAGTGTTTGTTATCCACCTCATATTGGTAAGTTACTACTGCGATATATGATGTCATAATGATGTCAAATTTGTAGGTCCTGCTCTGCCAGAAATGAATTCTATTTGGTTTAAATTATGGCTTTATCACAAGTTGCAATGTGGACCTCAAACACTTTTATTGACACGAGGAACTCGTTTGACGAAACTACCAAAACCTTTTTAAAGTGAGATAAACTATTTGTGATATTGCTTTTATTGTGATAATGTAGAGTTATCGTAAGCTCTTGTTAACTTCCTGGGGTCATGATACTGCTATTATTAACACATCTAATGCTCTATTAACTATCAATGAAGCACTGACTCATTCTCCTGTTTTGTTACAAGTAAATTAGTTAGTATTTGAGTTTATTGATTTTGTTTGATGTTAGGCTCAAAGTTGGAGGAGTTCTGGTAAAAATGAAACATGTTCCTTTTCCATTTAAAAGAGACTCTACTACAACAGATGGTAAAAGAATGATATATAAATATAGTGGATTATTATTATTTTAACAGAGGATATTGTTCAAACATCCAGCTCTTAGCAAATTAGAGAGTATTGTTGACATGAGACATAGTTGTGGTTACGTCACCATGTTATATACTGGTCTACCTGTTTGTACCTCTAGTAACAATGTATGTCTATGACAGTATAACAGTATGAGAGACTAGCAACATAATATATTTAGTAGGTCAAAAAGAAGTTGAAAGAAAATCTAGAAATTTCAGAATTCTTGGAAGACTTGCGTGAACTTGGAATAGGTGATCCTGTAGTGGTTGTCACACCTCCAACAATAACGATTAATGAAGAACCTCCTGTTATTAAAGAGCATTTAGAATGGGTCCCATTAGAATTATGTTTTGGAATCCCTTTATTTGATGCTGAAGCTAATCGTGAAGTTTGTGATAAAGTAATGTTTCATATATTATTATTAAATATTGTTTGTTGTAATATTATAGATCATATCATATAACTTGTTTGCTGAGAATAATCTTAAACTTTTAATACAAAGTAATAGACTATTAGTTATGGAAGTAATGGAGTTTATTTCTGCTTATCAAGTTAGTTAATATACTTTATTTATAATTATTATAACACTATAGGACATGATGTATACAGTCATACATCTACTAGAGGTGGATCTGTACCTCTACCTTCCAGAAGTTTAATGTTTATTGATAATAACTTAACTTCATTTATTCATACTATATAATTATTGTAAAGTAATATTTAAAGGAATTCATTTCATGTGATGAAGTAACAATGACATCATAGTTATTACAATTTATTGCGGGTGGTATGCTTTTGTATTGGTTTGTCAAAGTCTCCCGATATCTCTAACTTCTACAAGTCGTAGTTCTATTTTATTAGTTGTTGTTGTTCTCTATTTAGTAGCAGTTCGTTTGGGACCATTTCTTATCTTAGCTGGTTCTTCAGTTGCTCTTCAATCTGGTCTATTGTTACAAGATTCTGAAGAACAATCTTGTTTCTTGTCAGCATTTATAAAGTCAACTACACGACCTCCTAATTTATTTGTTAGGTAATAATTGTATTTAATTGATATAATATTTTATTTCTTTACAGTTCTTCACGAACTTATTCTCCTTTGACTTTAATAATGGGTAACAAGAATAGTACTAAGAAACAAATGGAACCTCCTCCTCCTGTTGTTGATGAAGGTGTAACAACAGATGAAGCATTAGTAGAGGAACAATCAGCTGAAATTGAACAATTACCAGAGTATCCTCTAGACCCAGAAGGAAGGGTTCGGAAAAAGAAAATGTCATTAGATTCAAACATCCATGACATGGAGAAACTCAAAGAATGGATCGTCGTGGTAGTACATCATCATCAGCTCCAGAGACAAAAGGAGCACCAATTGATGAAGTTACAGTGAAATTTAAAGACATTGAAGATAGTCTAGAAACTGGCGATTTAGCATTACTATATAGAGCAGGCCAAACACAACCCAATTTTGGCATATTTGTGAATCATGCAAATTGTGATCCTTATTTTCCACTACTTATGATAAAAGGAAAAACGAAAACCACTGGAATTAACTCAGTTTTAATTCTAATCATCGAGATGTTCGTATTATTACAGCTGTTACCAGAATATTTTATGGAGATTATGACGTGTGTTGCTATTCGAAGGTTACGTATATAAACAGAAAATTGATTGTTTGAAAGCACTAAAAGTAGCAGAGAAAGTTGAAGCAGAGATTAAATACTCATCCAAGAAGTTATGATGATTACAGAGGCAGAGACACCAGAACAACGTAGTTTAATAATGTGTACATTTACATTAGCTCATGTCTATAAAGAGTTTGGAGTGTTGCTAGCAAATCCTACTGATTTACGTCCCGATACATTTCAGGATGCTCTGCCATTTTCTGATCCAATTTATATAAAATTACCTCCTGTTAAACTAGGTCCTCTAGTTACTGGTACTCCACCTTTATTGTCTCTGATAGCGTAAGTTGTTATTATTATATAACAATATGAAAATTATATAATATTACAGGGAAAGTATTCGACCTCCCCCTGATTTCCCACAAAAACATATAGTCAAATTCGTGATGAATTACAAACTGGAGATATTGTTATGTTTTCAGGAGCTACAAGTTCAGGAGCAATTATCAAAATATTTGATGGAGCTTATTTTTTCCCATGTTGGTTTAGTAAGTATAATAGTATATAATATAACAGTTTATGAAATATGGTAGGTGTTACGACCTCGATATTCCAGTTATGTTATGGTTTGGGAATCCAGTACAAATAGAGCTGGACTTGTTGATGTTGATACAGGAACTGTCCGTAGAGGTGTAGAACTTTTGCCACTGAGAAATAAAATTTTCTCTGGCTGGTATGATCGTGTTGCTATTCGTCGATTGACTGACTAACTGATGAGCAACGAGATAGATTTGTATGAGACAATGTTAAAAAGTTAGCTATTCAAGTAATAACATTGTCATTTATATATTCATTAGGTACGTAAGAAGCTTCAAGAAGACCATATGAAAAGAACCAGTTAGATTTGATTATGTCTGCTGTTTGATTTTGATGACAAATACTTGGATTTTCTCAGGAGCCATGAAGAAGATTTGAGTTCCATATTTTGTAGTGAACTTGTTGCCCATGTATATCAAGAACTTGATCTCATTGGTGAGAACAATACTTGTATCTTTATTATATTATTTTCTTGTAGATAAAACCAGGCTCTCCAGTGAGTATACTCCAGACAGTTTTGCTAGTCATCGTCATTTGAAATTAAACTATGGACAGTTAGAACAAGAGGTTTATATTGATGTGAGATTAGATTTTGAAAAGGATGTTTTTCCGACAAAGCAGTATCTCTGCTACAGAAGCTAATAAAATTGTTCAATAATTTAGTGATATTTGTTGTCAGTACTTTATTGCTATAGTTACAAAATAATTAAACAATACTTTTTACATTTATCATGAAATAACAGTTGTAGAGGTTGGCTTGAGGTAGGGATCATATTACCATGGAATACTGTGTTTACAACTGTTGGCAAGTAATACATATATAATATATTACATTATGTATAATGTAATGCGGACTATTACGTAAATTACATCAGACACTGCAAGATATCCTGTTATAATTAGTCAATTAAAGATTAATGCTGAGAATTTCAATACTATGGGTGGAGCTGATGCTTATATTGAATGTGGTATTCATTGGTGGAATTTTATGCAGCAGGAGAGTTCCTTGTCAAAGAAGCTTGTGGAATTTCTCTCTATACAACAGGTAAAGTAATATCTTTTGATATTTATGAAAATTTATTATAGGAGCTCCCCTTGATCTGATGGGACGTGGTGTGCTAGTCTCTTGTACTAAGGAGCTAGCAGATGCCATGCTTCCTTTAATACATCATGTGAATTATCCTAGAGATTAATAATGTATTGTCTTTTTAATTCTGTCATTAAATATATTATTATAATATTACTCTTTGCTTTAATAATACATTTATTTTAAACATATTAAAACATTTGTGGAAAATTACTCTATTAGTGGGAACACCAGTTGACCACAACTTTTAATTAACTTTAATATTAATGACTTTAAGTTCAGGACAATATTTGATGGAGCTATTTTTTTTCACATGTTGATTTGTTAAGTATAATAGTATATAATATAACAATATATGAAATGTGGTAGGTGCTCCATATTATAGTTATGTTATGATTTGGGAATCCAGCTGGACTTCTTGACATTGATACAGGAACTGTTCCTATTTGTGATTAACTGGGCTAACTGATGAGCAATGGGAGATATTATAGATTAGGTACATAAGAACTTTCAAGGAAGACCATATGAAAACAACCAGTTAGATTTGATTATGTTTGCTGTTGATTTTGATGACAAATATTTGGCTTTTCTAAGGAGCTATGAAGAGGATTTGAGTTTCATATTTTGTAGTTAACTTGTTGCCCATGTATGTCAAGAACATAATCTCATTTTTGAGAACAGTACAATTGTAAGAAGTTATTAAAGATCAATAACACACAGAGAAATAACACAACAACATTACATATAACACAATCTTGCATGTTCTTCATTATCCAGGAGTTAAAACATAAGTCTGACTATATGTGACTGGATATGCAAAAAGCGACCACTTGAGTCATTTCTGTCATTTTCACATATCCATACCATTTTTAAAGTATAGATAATACTGAATTGTTTGATACTTTGGATAAATGCATGCGTTGCTAAAGAAACAAGATATAAACGGAAATACAGTGGCTAGTACCAAAAAATTAATCTTGAGAATAGTGGAATTTAATTTTCCACCCCCGCATATCGTACACTAATATATGAGAACATCTACGTGCTAATCTAGAAAGAACTTTGGATTTATAGACGCTTTAAAATGACTGTCAGGTACTATTCTCTTTGTTTTTTGGTTTAATTCAAATTCTCAAAAATATTGAAATCATCCCTTTTTGTGTCCATACCGAGATTTTTTTATTTGACAGAAGTAGTCCCTTTTCCCAAATTAGGTCACATATATTCTACTCTATTAACAACTGTGAGTTCAATCCTTCTTTAATTCTTGCTGCATCAATGTCAGTAGTTCAGTATTATGGTCGAAAATTGTATACGTTCTCGTAACTTACAGTATACTGACTTAGTATACTACAGGTCATAGTTATAATATACTGAATACGTGCACTACGTCAGTATACTACAAATCACGTGATTGTGCAGAATTTGGCGCAATAACTTTTAAAAATAGACATTGCTACAGCAAGAATCGAAGAAGAATTGAAGGTCTGTCATTCTACATTACAATATTGATATGTTTCTAATTCATAAGTGTTCATGGAGTTGAATAAATTGTCAGATTTGTATACTAACTTCTGGATAATAAGGAATATGTAAGACTGTAGTATAATTAATTGTGTGTTTCTCTCACTCTTTATCACAGGCTTATAATGAGTTTATAAAACTCGGTAGCAAAATGTGTGTGGCTATAGGAACAGCCTGATGTCTAAATATATTTGTAAGAATCCATTCTATTTAATTTTGTTCACATTTTTGTCAATGTATATTCTCAGACTGCAGTAAGACTACTGATAAGGAGGTTAGTCAATTATCATATTTACTGTTTATTTGTCTGTAAGAATAGGCTCATGGTTTATTGCAGTATTTTCTTTCATGTCAATGTCTCCTATCACCATAATATGAGGTATACACATATAAATTGTGTATTAATTTGTATATTAATCATAATGTGTTTGAGTGCTACTGATAGTAAGAACAACTTTGGATAAAAACAAGAAAGATTTCTCAAGTAAGCCTTTTGTCAGATCACTATTGTTATATCCCTTCTTTCTTCATAGGATTATATGCTATTCCTATCTCCTGAATAGTAATGAAAAGTTACCAAATATTAATTAGTTATAAACTGCTTTATATGATATTGTAGACACTAGATCACTTCCAGAGTCTTTGGCATTATGGATGCTGCTAGCATATATAACATGGTAACATAATGTAGTAACATACACAATTATAGTTACTGATGATATAATTTTTTATTCTGTAGGCAGTTTATGTTGTGTCTATGTTATGTACTAGTGAAACAATCTGGACAGTTTGTTATTAATGATTACTAAAGGTACATATAGTTTATTCTGTTAGTAAAATCATAACACTGTATAACATAACATTGTACCTTTTATGTTTGAGTCACACATACACACACAAACAGGTTAAAGAATTTATAAAGTGTAAGTTTCTTATTTGTTAGTAAAACTGTTAAGAGTACTTCGTAACTTTTATTTTTGTGATACTGCCAAATGTACAACTGTCAAATGTACCACTCTCAAATGATATACTGTCAATATATTGTAATGTAATGTTAGCCTATATTACATAATTACTTTTTATTCTTCTTTCTTTATGTAGCATCGTTGGAGTCCTGAATCTAGGTGTGGTGGTAGTAAGTTGGAGGTAACAATAATGTATGCTTTATTTTATTTTTTTTATTATATATTATTTCATATTTTTTCTTCTTTTCTTAATTCTTTTTCTACAGATCTTTAGGTTGGGGTTGCTGCTCAAGACACATCTCTCCATCTCAGGGTGTAAGTTAGTGATGTGTATTATGTTGACTTAGTAGTTTATAGCATAATATTATTTCTTATTTCTGTTTCTTTTTATAGCATCGTTGGAGTCCAGGATCTAGGTGTGGTTGTAAGTTGGAGGTAACAATAATGTATGCTTTATTTTATAATTTTTATTATATATTATTTCATATTTTTTCTTCTTTTTTCCACTTTTTTTCTGCAGATTTTTAGGTTGGGGGTTGCTGTCTCAAGACACTCTTCTATCTCCACACTGAGGGTGTAAGTTTACTAGTATTTTACACAAGGTCATAAAATGTAGTTGTTGGTAGTATATCATTTGAGAGTGGTACATTTGACAGTCATAGATTTGGTAGTGTGTATTTGTAATTAAAGTACAATACAATTATACCTTCTAGAGTAAGGAAAAAAGGTGAGTATATAATCCAGGAGAAGGCTGAGGAAGTCACAAGCAACATATTAGTTGTCTTGTTTCCACCCCCAAACATGCCAAGGCTATTCTGGGCAGACCTAGAGCATTAATAAAAATATGAGGTGTGGTCCAAATAAGCCACACCCAATAGTTGGTAGGCGTGTCTACTATAATTACGCGTGGTGCTGACCTAGGGATTAATTGAAATACGAGGTGTGGTCAGAATATGCCACACCCAATTGTTGGTAGGTGTGTCAGCTGTAATATTTGTGTGTATAGTCAGGCTTATATTCTAGGCTGACCTAGGAATAATTGAAATATGAGGTGTGGTCAAAGTAAGCCACAATTAAAATAGTCAGTGGGTGTGGCAGATGATGTCTGATTGGTGGGTTATTGTGGTAGAAGTTAGACTTACACTTCTTGGTGTTGCTTTACTAATGGAGCATGGTTAAAGTGTATTTCTAATTGCCATTGTCTTCTTAGGTTACTAAAGTCCATTCACATTCACCTGGCACTTCATTTTTTCGCTGTAACTTCCTTATTACTCATCAGATTTCAAAATTTCAAAGTCAAGTGGTTTTCTGACAAATCATCCAGTTCTTTTGACATCATGTTTTATATGATCAGACTCACAAGAACAAGATTCGTTGTACTTTCCACAAGCAAAGTATAGAAGATGCCATTGACCATGAGGAATGTGATCTCGTGAATTTCTTTAATCAATGAAATGGCTGCCATTTGAAGAGAGAAACCAGTATAGTCAGAAATTCATTCTAACGATAACAATTTAATCATATAGACATAAGTAAAAGTACTATACTACTGTAGTTAATAAATAAAGAAGTAAATAAAGGATTAAATTTAAAAATTTTTTTCACCAAAAATCTTAAAAATTATAACTTAAATTTTACAAAGCATTTGGATTGACTAAGGGGTTAAAATACGAGTATTTTTGGCGCCAAAAAAGGAAGGAAATAAAGGTTGAATTTAAAAAAATTTTTGGCGCTAAAAATTTTTGATATTATGACTTAAATTTCCCTAAGACTTTGGGGTGACTAAGGGGTTAAAATACGCGTTTTTATGGCGCCAAAAAACGAAAAAAATAAAGGGTTAAATGTAAAAAAATTTTGGTGCCCAAAATCTTTAAATTATTAGTTTTATTTCCTTCGTATTTTTGGTGCCAAAAAAGAAAGAAAATAAAGGGTTAAATTTTAAAAAATCTTCCTGCATAAATAGGATGAGTTTACTCTTGTCCCTTAAAAAAATATAGTGTCTTATAGTTTTAATTATTTAAACAGCCAATTTAGTTGACCATTGCTGGTCTGTTATCCTTAATGAGATTCATAGGCGCCCCACAAGAGCATGAAGACAATCTTCAGTACATATATAAAGAAACTAAAACAGTTGTGATTGCCAGTGTGTTGTGGGCCAGTGTTCTGCAATGCATCAGACCTCTGAGATGGTTACCAGCCTACTCTTTGGAGTATCCCAAAGGCCGGCTAGAGAATAGGGCTGGTAGTCTCTCTTTATGGAGATGAGGCTGGTGTATTTGTGGGGCCCGGTTCCTGCATAAATAGGATGAGTTTATTCTTGTCCCTTAAAAAAAAATATAGTTTCTTATAGTTTTAATTATTTAAACAGCCAATTTAGTTGACCATTGCTGGTCTGTTATCCTTAATGAGATTCATAGGCGCCCCACAAGAGCATGAAGACAATCTTCAGTACATATATAAAGAAACTAAACAGTTGTGATTGCCAGTGTGTTGTGTGGGCCAGTGTTCTGCAATGCATCAGACCTCTGAGATGGTTACCAGCCTACTCTTTGGAGTATCCCAAAGGCCGGCTAGAGAATAGGGCTGGTAGTCTCTCTTTAAGCGAGATGAGGCTGGTGTATTTGTGGGGCCCGGTTCCTGCATAAATAGGATGAGTTTATTCTTGTCCCTTAAAAAAAAAATAGTTTCTTATAGTTTTAATTATTTAAACAGCCAATTTAGTTGACCATTGCTGGTCAGTTATCGTTAATGAGATTCATAGACGCCCCACAAGAGCATGAAGACAATCTTCAGTACATATATAAAGAAACTAAAACAGTTGTGATTGCCATTGTTTTGTGGGCCAGTGTTCTGCAATGCATCAGACCTCTGAGATGGTTACCAGCCTACTCTTTGGAGTATCCAAAGGCCGGCTAGAGAATAGGGCTGGTAGTCTCTCTTTAAGGAGATGAGGCTGGTGTATTTGTGGGGCCCGGTTCCTGCATAAATAGGATGAGTTTATTCTTGTCCCTTAAAAAAATATATAGTTTCTTATAGTTTTAATTATTTAAACAGCCAATTTAGTTGACCATTGCTGGTCTGTTATCCTTAATGAGATTCATAGGCGCCCCACAAGAGCATGAAGACAATCTTCAGTACATATATAAAGAAACTAAAACAGTTGTGATTGCCAGTGTGTTGTGTGGGCCAGTGTTCTGCAATGCATCAGACCTCTGAGATGGTCACCAGCCTACTCTTTGGAGTATCCCAAAGGCCGGCTAGAGAATAGGGCTGGTAGTCTCTCTTTAAGCGAGATGAGGCTGGTGTATTTGTGGGGCCCGGTTCCTGCATAAATAGGATGAGTTTATTCTTGTCCCTTAAAAAAATATAGTTTCTTATAGTTTTAATTATTTAAACAGCCAATTTAGTTGACCTTGCTGGTCTGTTATCCATAATGAGATTCATAGGCGCCCCACAAGAGCATGAAGACAATCTTCAGTACATATAAAAGAAACTGAAACAGTTGTGATTGCCAGTGTGTTGTGGGCCAGTGTTCTGCAATGCATCAGACCTCTGAGATGGTTACCAGCCTACTCTTTGGAGTATCCCAAAGGCCAGCTAGAGAATAGGGCTGGTAGTCTCTCTTTATGGAGATGAGGCTGGTGTATTTGTGGGGCCCGGTTCCTGCATAAATAGGATGAGTTTATTCTTGTCCCTTAAAAAAAAATATAGTTTCTTATAGTTTTAATTATTTAAACAGCCAATTTAGTTGACCATTGCTGGTCTGTTATCCTTAATGAGATTCATAGGCGCCCCACAAGAGCATGAAGACAATCTTCAGTACATATATAAAGAAACTAAAAACAGTTGTGATTGCCAGTGTGTTGTGGGCCAGTGTTCTGCAATGCATCAGACCTCTGAGATGGTTACCAGCCTACTGTTTGGAGTATCCCAAAGGCCAGCTAGAGAATAGGGCTGGTAGTCTCTCTTTATGGAGATGAGGCTGGTGTATTTGTGGGGCCTGGTTCCTGCATAAATAGGATGAGTTTATTCTTGTCCCTTAAAAAAATATAGTTTCTTATAGTTTTAATTATTTAAACAGCCAATTTAGTTGACCATTGCCGGTCAGTTATCCTTAATGAGATTCATACGCGCCCCACAAGAGCATGAAGACAATCTTCATTACATATATAAAGAAACTAAAACAGTTGTGATTGCCATTGCTTTGTGGGCCAGTGTTCTGCAATGCATCAGACCTCTGAGATGGTTACCAGCCTACTCTTTGGAGTATCCCAAAGGCCGGCTAGAGAATAGGGCTGGTAGTCTTTCTTTAAGCGAGATGAGGCTGGTGTATTTGTGGGGCCCGGTTCCTGCATAAATAGGACGAGTTTATTCTTGTCCCTTAAAAAAATATAGTTTTCTTATAATTTTAATTATTTAAACAGCCAATTTAGTTGACCATTGCCGGTCAGTTATCCTTAATGAGATTCATACGCGCCCCACAAGAGCATGAAGACAATCTTCAGTACGTATATAAAGAAACTAAAACAGTTGTGATTGCCATTGTTTTGTGGGCCAGTAGGAAATAAAAGGGTTAAATTTTAAAAAATTTTGGCGCCAAAAATCTTAGAAATTAAGACTGAAATTTTCTGAAGACTTTGGGGTGACTAAGTGGTTAAAAAAACGCGTATTTTTGGCGCCCAAAAAAAGGAAAAGGGTTAAAATTAAAAAATTTTGGCCCCAAAAAATCTTATAAATTATACCTGATATGATTGATTAGAATGGTATTGATGATCTGTTTTGTTGTCTGATATCAACTCCACGTTTAACAATTTCATTGAAACAGGTGTTGATCCGCTAGTTCAAGTTAGTGCACACAATACTTGGTATAATATTTTGTATTGCTAGGATGTTCAAACTGTCTTTCCTCGAGCAATTGGATATTCACAACAATTAATTGATCATGCATTTTCAGCAGCCAAATGCCGGCTAGAGAATAGGGCTGGTAGTCTCTCTTTATGGAGATGAGGCTGGTGTATTTGTGTGGGCCCGGTTCCTGCATAAATAGGATGAGTTTATTCTTGTCCCTTAAATAAATATAGTTTCTTATTGTTTTTAATTATTTAAACAGCCAATTTAGTTGACCATTGCTGGTCAGTTATCGTTAATGAGATTCATAGGCGCCCCACAAGAGCATGAAGACAATCTTCAGTACATATATAAAGAAACTAAAACAGTTGTGATAGCCAGTGTGTTGTGGGCCAGCGTTCTGCAAAGCATCAGACCTCTGAGATGGTTACCAGCATACTCTTTAAAAATTCCTAACCTTATATGGTTGACAAAGGGGTTAAAATACGCGTTTTTTTGGAGCCAAAAAACGTAGGAATTAAACGGTTAATTTTTAAATTTTTTTTTCGCAAAAAAATAGAAAAGAGAGTTTAAAAATTCCTAAACTTTTGTGGGTGACTAAGGGGTTAATTTACGCGTACTTTTGCGCCTTAAAACGTAGGAATTAAAGTGTTAATTTTTAAAAATTTTTGGCTCAAAAAAAACTTTAAAAAAAGAGTGAAAAAATTCCTAACATTTTTTGGTTGACTAAGGGGTTAAAATACGCGTATTTAAGTGCCAAAAAACGTAGGAATTAAGGAGTTAAACTTTAAAAATTTTTGGCGCCAAAAAAACTTAGAAAAAAAGATTTTAAAAATTTCTAACGTTTGGTTGGTGACAAAAGGGTTAAAATACGCGTATTAAGGCGGCAAAAAATGTACGAATTAAAGAATGAAGAAAAAATTTTTGGCGCTAAAAAAATTCGAAATAAAAGAGTTTTTAAATTCCAAACCTTTTGTGGGTGACTTAGGGGTTAAAATGCGCGTATTTTGGTGCCAAAAATCTTAGGAATTAAAGGGTTAATTAAAAAAAATTTTTAGCGCCAAAAAAAATTAGAAAAAGATTTTAAAAATTTCTAACCTTTTGTGGGTGACTAAGGGGTTAAACTACGCGTATTTAGGTGCAAAAATGTAGGAATTAAATGGTTAACATTTAAAAAATTTTGGCGCAAAAAAAATTAGGAAAAAAAGAGTTTAAAAATTCCTAACCTTTTATGGGTGTCTAAGGGGTTAAAATACGCGTCTTTTTGTTGCCAAAAAACGTAGGAATTAAAGGGTTAATGTTTTAAAAATTTTTTGCGCCAAAAAAAATTAGAAAAAAAGAGTTTAAAAATTTCTAGCTTTTGTGGGTGACTAAGGGGTTAAAATACGCGTATTTTTTTTTGCCAAAAAAACGTTGGAATTAAAGGGTTAATTTAAAAAAAAAAAAGGCGCTAAAAAAAATAGAAAAAAAAGATTTTAAAAATGTCTAATCTTTTGTGGGTGACTGTGGGTTAAAATACGCGTATTTAGGCGCAAAAAAGTAGGAAATAAACGGTTACTTTTTTAAAAATTTTGACGCCAAAAAACTTAGAAAAAAAGAGTTTAAAAATTCCTAACAATGTGTAGGTGACTAAGAGGTTGAAATACGCGTATTTAGGCGCCAAAAAAACGTAGTAATTAAAGGGTTAATTTTAAAAAATTTTTGGTGCAAAAAGACTCAGAAAAAAAATAGTTTAAAAATTCCTAACATTATGTGGGCGACTAAGGTTTTAAAATACGCGTATTTTTAAAACAAAAATCATTGGAATTTAAGGTAAATTTTTTGCGCCAAAAGACTTAAAAAAGAGTTTAAACATTCCTAACTTTTTGGGTGACTAAGGTGTTAAAATATCCGTATTTAGCCGCAAAAAATGTAGGAATTAAAGGGTTAATTTTTTAAAAATTTTTGGAGCCAAAAAAACTTAGAAAAAAAGAGTTTAAAAATTCCTAACCTTTAGTGGGTACTAAGGGTTAAAATACGCGTATTTAAGCGCCAAAAAATGTAGGAATTAAAGGGTTAATTTTCAAAAGTTTTTGGCGGCAAAAAACTTAGAAAAAATGAGTTTAAAAAGTTTTAACCTTTTGTTTGTGACTAAGGGTTAAAATACGCGTATTTTTGTTCCCAAAAATGTATCAATTAAAGGATTAATTTTTAAAAAATTTTGGTTCCAAAAAAAACTTAGAAAAAAAAAATTTAAAAATTTCTAACCTTTTGTTGGTGACTAAGGTGTTAAAATATGTGTATTTTGGCGCAAAAAAAACGTAGGAATTAAAGGGTTAATTTTTAAAAGTTTTTGGCGGCAAAAAAACTTAGAAAAAAAATAGTTTAAAAATTCTCTAACTTTTGTTTGTGAGTAAGGGGTTAAAATACGCGTATTTTGGTGCCAAAAATTGTAGGAATTAGTGTTTATTTTTAAAATGTTTTTGGCGCAAAAAAATTAGAAAAAAAAAGAGTTAAAAAATTCCTAACCTATTGTGGGTGACTAAGGTGTTAAAATACACGTATTTTGGCGTCAAAAAAAGGTAGGAATTAAAGGGTTAATTTTTAAATATTTTTGGCGTCAAAAACTTTGAAAAAAAGAGTTTAAAAATTCCTAACCTTTTGTGAGTGACTTAGGGGTTAAAAAGCGCGTATTTAGGCGTCAAAAAACGTAGGAGTTTAAGGGTTAATTTTTAAAAATTTTTGGAGCCAAAATACTTTGAAAAAAAATAATTAAAAAATCCTAAAATTTTGTGGGTGACTAAACGGTTAAAATACGTGTGTTTAGGCGCCAAAACACATAGGAATTAATGGGTTAATTTTTAAAAAATTTTGGCGAAAAAAACGTAGAAAAAAGTGTTTAAAAAAACCTAACCTTTTGTGGGTGACTTAGGGGATAAAATACGCGTATTTTTGTTTAAAAAAACGTAGGAATTAAAGTGTTTATTTTTAAAAAATTTTGGTGTTAAAAAAACTTGGAAAAAAAGATTTTAAAAATTTCTAACTTGATGTGGGTGACTAAGGGGTTAAAATACGCGTTTTATGGATCCAAAAAACGTAGGAATTAAATGGTTAATTTTAAAAAATATTTAGCGCAAAAAAAATTTGAAAAAAAAAGTTTAAAAATTCCTAACATTATGTGGGTGACTAAGAGGTTGAAAAACGCGTGTTTGGCGCCTAAAAACGTAGTAATTAAAGGTTAAATTTTTATAAATTTTTTGTGCCAAAAAAAATTAGAAAAAAAGAGTTTAAAAATTCCTAATATAGTGGGTGACTAAGGGGTTAAAATACTCGTATTTAGGCGCTAAAAAACGTAGGAATTAAAGGGTTAATTTTTAAAAATTTTGGCGCCAAAAATACTTACAAAAAAAGAGTTTAAAAATTCCTACGATTATGTGGTTGACTAAGGTGTTATAATACGTGCATTTAGGCGTTAAAAAACGTAGGAATTAAAGGGAAAATTTGAAAAAATTTTTATCGCTAAAAAACTTTGAAAAAAAAGTTTAAAAATTCCTAACCTTTTGTGGGTGACTAAGGGTTAAATTACGCGTATTTAGGCGCAAAAATGTAGGAATTAAAGGGTTATTTTTTTAAAAAATTTTGGCGCCAAAAAAACTTAGAAAAAAAGAGTTTAAAAATTCCTAACATTTTGTTGGTGACTAAGGGGTAAAAATACGCATATTGAGGCGCCAAAAAATGTAGGAATTAAATGGTTAATTTTTAAATTTTTTTTGCGCAAAAAACAAACTTAGAAAAAAAGATTTTTAAAATTTCTAACCTTTTGTGGGTGACTAAGTGGTTAAAATAAGCTTTTTATGGCGCCAAAAAACGTAGGAATTAAAGGGTTAATTTTAAAAAATTTTTGGTTCAAAAAAATTAGAATAAAGAGTTTAAAAATTCCTAACCTTTTGTGGGTGACTAAGGTTTTAAAATACGCGTATTTTGGCGCCTAAAAACGTAGAAATTAAAGTTTAATTTTTAAAAAATTTTGGCGCCAAAAAAATTTACAAAAAAAGTTTTAAAAATTTTTACATTTTTTGGGTGACTAAGGGTTAAAATACGCGTATTTAGGAGCCAAAAAACGTAGGAATTAAAGGGTTAATTTTAAAAATTATTGGCGCAAAAAAAATTAGAAAAAAAGTTTAAACATTCCTTACATTATGTGGTTGACTAAAGGGTTAAAATACGCGTATTGAGGCGTCAATAAAGTAGGAATTAAAAGGTTAATTTTTAAAAATTCTTATCGCCAAAAATATTTGAAAAAGAATTTTAAAAATTCCTAAGATTTTGTTGGTGACTAAGGGGTTAAAATACGCTTTTTTAGGCGTAAAAAAACGTTGGAATTTAAGGGTTAATTTTTAAAAATTTTTGGCGCAAAAAAACTTACAAAAAATATTTTAAAAATTCCTAAAATTAATGTGGGTGACTAAGGGGTTAAAATACGCGTATTTAGGCGCTAAAAAACGTTTGAATTAAAGGGTTAATTTTTACAAATTTTTGGCGCAAAAAACTTAGAAAAAAAATATTTAAAAATTCCTAACATTATGTGTGTGACTAAGGGGTTAAAATACGCGTATTTAGGCGCTCAAAAAAGTTTGAATTAAATGGTTAATTTTAAAATTTTTTGGCGCAAAAAACTTAGAAAAAAAATATTTAAAAATTCCTAACATTATGTGGTTGACTAAGGGGCTAAAATACGCGTATTTAGGCGCTAAAAAACGTTTGAATGAAATGGTTAATTTTAAAAATTTTTGGCGCCAAAAAACTTAGAAATAAAGAGTTTAAAAATTCCTAACATTATGTGGGTGACTAAAGGGCTAAAATACGCGTATTTAGGCGCTAAAAAACGTTTGAATTAAATGGTTAATTTTTAAAAATTTTTGGCGCCAAAAAACTTAGAAAAAAAAGACTTTAAAAATTTCTAACATTATGTGGGTGACTAAGGGATTAAAATACGCGTATTTAGGAGTCAAAAAAAGTCGGAATTAAAGGGTTAATGTTAAAAAAATTTTGGCTTCAAAAAATTTGAAAAAAAAGTTAAAAAGTTCCTAACCTTTTGTGGGTTACTGAGGGGTTAAAATACGCGTATCTAGGCGCAAAAAACGTAGGAATTAAAGAATTAATTTTTAAAAATTTTTGGTGCCAAAAAAACTTTTAAAAAATATTTTAAAAGTTCTTACCTTTTGTGGTTGTCTAAGGGGTTAAAATACGCGTATTTAGGTGCCAAAAAATTGTAGGAATTAAAGAGTTAATTTTTAAAATTTTTGGCGCCTAGAATCTTTGAAAGAAAAGAGTTTAAAAATTCCTAACCTTTTGTGGGTGACATACGGGTTAAAATACGCGTCTTTAGGCGTCAAAAAAACGTAAAAATTAAAGGGTTAATTTTTAAAAATTTTTAGCTCCAAAAAAAATAAAAAAAAAAGATTTAAAAATTTCTAACTTTTTGTGGGTGGACTAAAGGGTTAAAATACGCGTCTTTAGGCGTCAAAAAACGTTAAAATTAAAGGGTTAATTTTTAAAAATTTTCAGTGCAAAAAAAAAGATTTAAAAATTCCTAACGTTTTTTGGTGACTAAAGGGTTAAATACGCTTATTTAGGCGCCAAAAAAAGTAAAAATTGAAGGTTTAATATTTAAAAATTTTTGGCACCAAAAAAATTAGAAAAAAAGATTTTAAAAATTCCTAACCTCTTGTGGGTGTCTAAAGGGTTAAAATACGCGTCTTTATGCGTCAAAAAAACGTAAAAATTAAAGGGTTAATTTTAAAAAATTTTTAGCGCAAAAAAAATTTAAAAATTCCTAACGTTTTTTTGGTGACTAAGGGTTAAATACGCTTATTTTGGCGCCAAAAAACGTAAAAAATAAAGGTTTAATATTTAAAAATTTTTGGCACAAAAAAAATTAGAAAAAAATATTTTAAAAATTCCTAACCTTTTGTGGGTGACTTAAGGGTTAAAATACGCGTATTTAGGCGACAAAAAAACGTAGGAATTAAAGGGTTAATTTTAAAAAAAATTTGGGAAAAAAAACTTAGAAAAAGATTTTAAAAATTCCTAACCTTTTGTGGGTGATTAATGGGTTAAAACACGCGTATTTAGGTGCCAAAAAACGTAGGAATTAAATGGTTTTTTATAAAAAATTTTTGGCGCTAAAAAAAATTTAGAAAAAAAGAGTTTAAAAATTTCCTAACATTTTTTGGGTACTAAGGGGTTAAAATACTCGTATTTAGGTTCCAAAAAACGTAGGAATGAAAGGATTAATTTTTAAAAATTTTGGCGCAAAAAAACTTATGAAAAAAAGAGTTTAAAAATTCCTAACATTATGTGGTTGACTAAAGGGTTAGAA
>NW_024534447.1:0-34012 GCF_016097555.1 Gigantopelta aegis
TGGAGTCATCGTGAGTAATTTTTTCCTCCAACCAACTGGCCGATCCTACACATTATATATATTTCCTGTCAAAGTAATTGATAACGGTCCTAAACTATGCTAGAAAGAATAAGTACCCAAGAAAGCGAGTGCCTTGACTTACTTAGGAGGAAAATTATCCTTCACGCTAGAGCTTAGGTAAAGAGCAATATGGAGGACCTTTTATGAGGAGCAAGTAGAAAATGTCAAGACTATTCTACGACTGATACCATTGCTCTTTGTATAGTAGGAGGTCATTATTTGATGATGTTAAATGGACAAGTACTTTTCTCATGTTGCAAATGAAATTGATTTATCATTTTTTTCATGTGCTATATTTTAAAAATATGGTGACTAATTTAGTCACTGCAGTTTTCTATTTCTTTATCAGCTCGTCATTATTGATGCTCTTATAAGTACTTTCTAGTATATTAAAAAGATTGGTATAGGATTGGCATTTGCATAATCACTCCAATTTTCTATCTCGTTCTTTTATCGCCTAAAAATCATTTGAATACCTATACTGTTCAATATTATCATCCCACAATTTGGAGTGCATTTGCTTATATTTTAATTGTTTCTACATCTTTGAGTTCACAGTAGCTCAGTCTCCACAAGAAATGAGAGGATTTACGATTGGACTATCATTTACTGCAACAGGACTTAGTTAGTATTAATTATATTAGTGAATACATATTCTTATCATGGTACTGATAAATTTTAGTGTCAAAAACATTTACTTTCATCTATTCAAAAGTGTGATTGCTTTCATCATCTTTATTGTGTCTAATATAGCTAAACATTACAAGTTGTGGGTGAGAGAAAATGAAATCAACATACATTTAATAACTGAGCAACATTGCGAGAGATATATGGACCAGGAGGAAGAGTACAAAAAAAAATGGGACAACAGAGTGTACAAGTTCCAATATAATTAATATTGATGAATTCAATGGACAATAAACACAAATAAATAATGATGGTCATTGATCAAGGACTTCTAGATAACCACAATCATCCCTTCTAAATGTCGGAGCAAAAAAGAATATCCATAATCATCAGAAGCATGCCTTGAAGTTTTTCCAGTATTTGTTCTCAACATGGACTTGATCACCAATAGCTAATGGCAAAAAAACGTCCAAGTGGTCCCACATTTGTGATGCTATTAATTAAAATATTAATAACAATTATAAATGATTAGAATTTTACTTCCTCACCATTTTGCCTCAGCGAACCTTCGGATGACAAGCAAGATTGTCCAAAGTGGAGATGGTATATTTTCATTCATATATTGTAAGTTAAGAAGTTTAAACCTGCTATTTTAGCAGATCTATGGTGAACAACTTTAAATCACAAATTAAACACCTACTTATACTTAAAGAGAAACTACATACTTATACACAGTACAACATTACCTGCATATATTCTCATTTCTAGGGTCAAAACACCTTCTAAAACATCATGCATCATGTCTGGTATCATAGACCCTTCTGCAAAAGAAAAATATGACAATGCCTCCAGTGGTGGGTGACAATTTATTCAAAAAGGCTGTAGAATAAGGATTAGCTAATTCAGGAATATTTTCTATGAGATCACAATGATGGGAATATGAATGTGCTGTCCGTATCATGAAACACCTTTCAAGAAACTGAACCACTACCATAATAAACAGTATACAAGTATTTACATGTACCTTGCACTGTTATATCTGAGTCAGTAGCTAAGCAATGTCTGCACACATGAAAAGAGGAACCACCATTTTAAACCCACCAATTCCTGACTTCCAAGGTTGCCAGTTGAACAAACAGCAAGACATGCTTTAATGCATTGAAATCTCTTCAAAATAAATACCCTGAATAAAGTACAGAGTAGATCTATTGATACTTAAATTAAACAAAACTTACCCTCTCCAATTCCTGAAGATCTTTAAGGAAGTACGTAAGAATGACGTCATCCCATACTTTTTAGTAATATAGACTTTACCAATACCAAGAGTTGAATTGTAGATGTTCGACATCTAAACTTTGGGTAAGTTTCCTAATTAAAATAGAATGCTCTTGAGAATGAAAAGTAAACTGTGTGATCATCACTTATGTACTTGAGCAATATTATTGTCTTGAAATTGCTATAGTACATGTACATGGTACCTGTGTGTGCTCAACTAGAGATGAACGTTCTCTTGGAACATTTTAATTTCACTCTGAAGACATTCAAATTCCTTAATCTCCCAAAGCCAGCCCCTCAACCCAACCCTATATTTATAAAACATACAATCTGTAGCAGTCTTACTTTGTTCCGAGACTTTATCTTATTACTAAAAGGTTGCCCTATTTAAAGTAGACCATCTGTATACAATCACTAGACTGGCATAATTGACTGCCCTATTAGAATGTTACCACTTTAAAGACACTATCCTACTTCTAAAGTCACTACCCTTTTCAAAATAGACTCTTATTGCATTAAAATGAATGCACTATTTAAATGCTACTTGTTTAAAGACACTGCCCTATTTAAAAAAATCATTACCCTAATTTTAAAAGCCAAGATTTCACTAACCTCTCTTTAAAAGGGCTATTTTGGCACTAATTCCACTCTCATAATTTCCGTGAGCCCGGTCCGTCAATTTATCAAGAAAGAGGAGAGTCTACCTTTACTAGACTACCCTGTGTGTGGCAAAGACATTATTATAGATAAGATAAACTTGCTGTATAATTATATAAATCTTTTCCTCCCCTTTTTGCCGTAGATTCACAAGTGATAGAACTAGGATGGCCCAATATTGGATCATAGCCATTTTGTGAGGTATGATGCACCAATAATATTGTTTATGTTATTCTGTGGCTTTACAGGATATAAATATTCTGTAAACAAATGGACAAACAAATAAGGTCTTTGACTGCAAAAATAATTTTACAGGTAAATAGAGGACAAAATATACTGTAACTCTTTTGAAGAAAAATTAACAAAAACAAATAAGAAGGACAACCTTTCAGTGGGACCTATAGTAATTTGTTGCTACTTGAAAACTTTTTGCGGATTTACACATCTGGGAATACATGAATCGAATAAGAAGGAAGACTATAAACTAAGGGTAATATGGAGTGTTTCTTGTTATGTCCTTTAACATCATTTAAAAAGTATCTTAATTGTTTGAGATAATTTGATCTGCCTTCTTAACACAAATTGAATGGAGATAGAGTGCCTTCTTGAGCCATATTGTTTGTTCTTCTACGTTTTGCCTTCATCGCTAAAAATGTGATATCTTAGATTGTTTACTGAGTAATGTCATGAACAACTCAAAAATACAAAAATAAAGAACTCGAAAAGGAATTACCATTGACAATATACAAGTTAACCATTTCTACAATTGCGCATTACAAGATATTAAAATATCTTGCAAATCATATTACATCAGAATGCAATAAGTAAAGCTGATGAAATGCCACAAATATCTATTCTATAACTCAATCATTGAGTGATACAGCGTTACAAGTTTATGCAAGTGGTCTTAATTTATAATTTTGTTATAAGATAGTATTAATCATCCACTTAATATATCAGAATTATTCTAAGTAAAAGACAGTGACTATTTGTCTGGTACAAAATGGTTTAGTGGAAGGGGTTAGTATCATTATACACAACTAAGTATGGATTGTTACTTAGGTTTCTGTAGGAATTAACCCTTAGTACATAAAGAAGAAAGAAGACTGCATAGAAGTGCATGAAAGATATTCTTGAAATGATTTTATTATTAAAGTTTGTTCAGTCTGTGTATTATGCAAACAATCTTCTTTTAATTTGTATGATATAGTATGAAGCTTCTAATATCTACTATTTTGTGCAAAATGAATGATTTCAAGTTATTGTACTTGTGGGATATAGTAGTCCTTCCTCTGCATATTGGCATTTGTCGCTCAAAATTTGAATCTTGAGTTATAAGGATAGCATCTCAAGGAATAATTAGTCAAGAAAATCCAAATGACATTGATTTTTTTTATGTTTCCGTTAAACATAGGAAACATAATTGAGCACCTTTATACTCTGAAATGTTTGTGAATCTTATCAATGTCTTTTGCAATTATTTGACATAACATAACTAAACAAGTGTGAAGCTCACCTCACAATTATTTAGATATTTAATAATCTGACAAGCGTAGAAGGTGAGCCTTCAGGTTATCTAACTAGCCGAGAGGCTAGCTCTATAAAGCTAAAGTATTGGTGCCTATGTATATACAGATTCACTCATGCATATTGTAGCTAGACCCTCCTCCTTTTTTATAGCCGACTAACGAAGAAGGGTCGAGAAGCAACTAGGTTTACAGTTTTATTGGATTAGTGCAATGTGCAGCAGAACCACAATATTTGCATAGTGACTAAAAATGTTATTACAATTGACACATGGAGTTGTATATGGAGGAAATGAAACAACTGGCAATTCAATTTGATTTAGACTGTGTTAATATGACTTGTGATTGCCTTAAGGATTGAAGGGAAGCCTTCCTAAAAGTTTTAGAATGAAATCTTCTTATATAACTCCACGTGGTAATTGTAAGAACATTATATAATCACTGTATAAACATTGCACCTCTGCCTCATTCCGCTTATTCTAAAAAGGCTGTTAGCCTTCTACAACGTTCTCTACGCGCCGGCCCATCAGTTTATCAAAACAGAGGTGAGTCTAGACTACCCCCTTGTGTGGCATTACTATAGATAAAAAAAAACCTGCTGTAAACTTATCTAAATCTTTTTCCTCCCCTTTTTTGCTGTGGATTCATAAGTGATAGAACTAGGACTGGGCCCAATATTGGATCATATAGTTTTTTTTTGAGGTATGACGCACCAATCATATTCTTTAAGTTATTCTATGCCTTTACTGGTATAAATATTCTGTAAACAAAATTACAAAACAAATAAGGGCAAAAATAGTTTTACAGGTAAATAGAGGACAAAATATACTGTAATTGCTTTTGAAGATAAATTATCAAAAAACAAATAAGAAGGACAAACCTTTCAAGTGGGATCTATATAGTAATTTGCTCTTACTTGAACCTTTTTATGTGGATTTACTCATCCAGGAATACATGAATCCACAGAGTTGGCAATGATAGGCTAGATTTAATGACAAAACACAGCATTGATCCCGTTCGTTTGTCCAAGATTAAGTAAATTTAAGAGATTTTAACATAAATTTTTTGCACAACTTAGTTTCTAACTTAGTTTTCATTTTATTTACTTTTACACTGTTGTAAGAATCTATAAACAATCTTTTAGTTGTTTG
This sequence comes from Gigantopelta aegis, assembly GCF_016097555.1. NCBI lineage: Eukaryota > Metazoa > Mollusca > Gastropoda > Neomphalida > Peltospiridae > Gigantopelta > Gigantopelta aegis. Next base: position 5,297 of record NW_024534447.1, read on the forward strand.
AAAGTCTCCTTTTTCCTTCTTCAAGGTATTGTATTACTGGTTCTTAAAAGTTCTTATTTACAGTTTTAACATAGGTAATAAATTATGTTTCAGCCAAAATGTAGAAATAATATTTTTTGCCATTCAAGCTTTCTCTCAGGCAAGATTAATATATATATGTATATAGTATGTATGTATGCATTCAAAAAATCTTTTATGAATAAAGATTCATATATATAATACTTAAAACAGAAATTTATAAATCAGCAAGAAAAAAAATATTTTGCATCAAAGTGTAGTATTTTTACAATAAATCTGACAACTTTTATGCTTCTAAATTTTTAGATGATCATACATATGGTAGACAGACCAGTATTTGCTGAGATATGAAAACATACACTGCAAGAGTGTTAGTCTATGCCGCATTCCGTAGCATTACTAATGCTACTCTTTATTTTACCTTTGTAATCAAGCCAAACTCTCTGACAATTGAACGTATCTATCCTGTAAAATTCGAAACGATAAAAACGATTTATTTTGGACAGATTGTAATGGAATGAGTTGTATCAGAAATATGGAATGGCTAGCGGTGAAGTCAAATGTGGACACCATCAGCTTAAATGTTTTGTTACAGAAGAAGAAAACAATTTCCTAATAGTGGTGCTGTAATCTTTGATGCAAGAGGTCATAACTTGAACTTCTGATCGCTCTCTTGTCCTTTCAATGAATCGACCGCCAGGACAACGTTGGGTTTACTACAACAGGGAACCTCCTACAACTTCTCCTGGACGTGAAGTCATAGAGCTGTGGAATTTTTTTATTCAATTGGACAATGACATACAAGCTAGATTCTGATATAATTTATACTAATGGAGCTGATTTTGAAAAAGGTAGAAAGTATTTAGGTGGTTATGATCCAGCAATCAATTATCTCAAGGGCAAAAAACAAAAACAGCTATAGATTGTTAATTAGTAATTGTCGTGAAGATCGCATGAAGTTAGTAAAAAACACTAAAGAAATTCATTGATATAGATGTATTTGGAAAGTGTGGCATGCCTTGCAAACCCAAATCATTTGTTATTCCTATATATCACAATATAAGTTTTTATCTGGCTTTTGAAAACTCAATATGCCGGGATTTACTTAACTGAAAAAGCAAAAGTAAATGCTCTTATGTATGGAACAGTACCCAGTCATAATGTCTGGAGCAAATTTATCCAATCCTGCTTTAATTCCACAAATTCATTTATTAATGCTCGTAAATTCAAAACAGCTAAAGATCTAGGTGATTTCTTAAAAAATGTTTGGAAGTCGACCAAGCCTATATAACGAATTTTTTAAATGGAAGGACAACTGGTTCATACATCAATTGACAAAGATCCTAATGAAGTTCCATGCCGAATATGCAATAAAACTATATCATGATGATGCATATCAACAAATAAAGATTTATGATGATATCGCAGGTTGGCATAGTTTTTGAACAAAACTGTGAACATATCTACTTGGGAATAGGTTCAATTTTTTATTAACAATGATACAATATATATAACATGTATTGCTAATTATGATCCAATATGTAATAGCTAACCCAATGCACATTGCACACACAGACACACATAATAAAAGACGAAGAATTATCACAGTCTGTTTATAATTTCTGAAGCAAAGAATTTAATCTGATTTTATAAGATGTTTTAAATAATATCACATTGGATATTGTTTCACAATTTGTGTGTACCCTATAGGACTGGCTCTCTCTATTTTGTACTGTTCTGGCCATCTTTATTTCTATTGTAACAACATAATTATAATGCATGCTATATTTAACAAGGGTAATGATGTACTTTACACTTTTAAAACTGCTTTTTCTCTAACAAAATCTCCTCTATTAAGAAATAATCTTCAATTCTTCCTTGATACTTTGAAATACCTTCTACTAATGGAACATTTCCATCATTACAATTGTTATAAGCTGCAATATTCAAAGCTGTTGAAGACAGATGACAGATTAGCCATTGATATATAACTAATATGAACTGACATTCACAAATTTAATTTTATCAACTTTATTGAAAGAACGAGAGTAGTAAGAAAGCTCATTGTAGGAAAGTCCGTAGTAGTTTTATCATTACCATACAGTTTAAATCAAGTTGTTATATCTAATAGCTGATGAGAATGAATAGACTATAGAGATCTGACTTCACCCAAATAAATAGATTATATAAAAGTGTGAAATGAAAAATGCTCTCAAAAATTTTCATAAGGAAAATATCACCACGTTTATTAACTACACTTGCATCATTGTTATCCTAGAAGATAGAACAAACACTGCCCCATATTTATTCATGTAGATGTCTCAACAGCTCCATAATATCAAGATGAAAACTAGAGAGTGGGCATTATCCACATATGCTTTATGCCATTTTCATAAACTGACGTGATGAACTGACTCCATCTGTACATGTTGAGAAACTACTGTATCTCACAAACTGCAGAGATGAGAAGAAACCAAAAAATATGAAATAAGAGCTCAGACAGCTGTGTTACTTGTTTAAGTATGAGGTAAGATGTTTGATTATAGTATATATACCAAACCACAATTACTTATGTGATTACAATATAAAAATCATAAGGCTGTCTAATCACCCGTGACAAGCTTTTCTAATGGAGACAGTTTGGATGTACATTCAGAGGAACTTATCTCTATGGAGAGTATTAGATAAAGTGACAAGAATATGGTGTATTGGTTAAAAGAGGTTCGTTAAGAGTAATATCTAGTTCGGTCTCTAAGGATTCTACAAGTTAAAATTGTTTGGTAACAATTAAGGCATTCTTCTTTGATACAGATATTGTGATGTTTCAACACTAAATGTTACGTCAACAAGTACTCAAGGTTATTGACTTATATTAAGAAATTCCTAATCCATTAATTGTTAAGGCATCTCCCTTTTAATACAAACTAAGATATTACATATAATGACATCAAAATGTATTTTGAATTTTTGTTCCCTTATATTACATGTTCATGACATTACATTATCTACTATATAATATTAGTATCTACAATGACCATAAAGTATTAATCCATTTTGTAATACTATTTCATCATAATACAATTTAAAACACCCACTTTAGTGGTTATAATATATCCAAGTAGACTATCTTACTAGCCAGTCCCTCTCATCACAGTTGGTTATATCCGTGCATTTTGTGTGCTCTACGTTTAATCGGATAATTTTAATAGTTAAAATAACATAAACACTTTAGGAGTATTATGTCAAAATAGTTGTCAGTCATTTATTGGAGCTCAGTGCCAAAATATTGGCTGGTTCATACAAATAGTATTGGAACATGACACTTTTGACAGTTTATACAAGACATTAATTAATTTATATTACTTTTGTTATATTAGAGGTGTTAATGTTTTTTTTTTGAGACTTCCAAAATTTTCTGGTGCTAGGACTCTGATATATATGTAACTGATTTTTTTTATCTTTCTTCTCTTTGATTCATCATTAGCAAAAGACTTTAAACAGGTTTATGAGCCCAGGCTGCTCTGCTATGTTTAGAATCATAGCAAAAGGAACCTACAATGCAACATGGAAGGGCAGGTACAATGGCACTGTTTTTTTTCAAGAAGGCGGAGTGTGGGGGATTGTGATTAGTACTCCTGAAGAGGCTCCTGCAGGGGGCGATTTTGATCCAAAGGAGCTGGAGCGCGTATGCCGGGGAGCAAGGACAAGCGAGGTGAACCACTGTTGTCCCTTTCAGGGTGATCCATCTTGTTGGTACTTAATTGGGGATCCAGTTGGACCCGGTATTGCTGTTTGGAAGAACTGGAAGAACAGTTCCAGAGAAAATGTCGGGGTCATCGATTGAACATAGAGAACCTAAACTACATACCTTAAGATTGAAAGATGGTTAATCAAGTACAGAATCACGTCAAGACATGCTGGAGATGTTTAATGGAGTTGTCGATGCTTGATGATGGGAATTTATAGATGAAGATAGGATTGTCTATCAAACTTGAGCAGTTGTCAAAATGTTCATACATTGATTACTTCATGGAATCAAAACCTACTGTTCCAAAGATGATCGATGAGACTGATGCATGAAGAAAGGAAGCTTAAGAACCGACAAGGTCAGGTAAAGGACGTGAGTCAGGAAGTGTTAGAGGTATTAGCTGCGAGACACAAGATATGACGAAGGGTCCAAGTGTTATGGCTGTCTGAAGATTCGGACATATAACAGGCAGGAACTGTTCATATTCAATAGTACTGACTATCAATAAATAAGACAATGACTGTTATAAGACTTTGTGTATAGTGTTAACAATAACACAAATTTATTTTCACACTTGATTCTTATTCAGTTTAATTAATGAATAAAAAACAACTACATGTAATATACAAAACAGCTATGTTAATACTTTGAAGTTGTTCTTAAAATTTAAAACCAAAATTGCATTGTTGATGTAATAGCATATAATAAAAAAGATCAACTAGTTATAGAATAGACTACCTAACTATCTCTAGTATTTGATTCTATATTAGTAGTATCATCTTCATATCAGAGGCAACAACAGAAATCAAGCAAAAACGAGACCCCTTCGAGGCACATCATCTGAGGGACTTACAAGTAGAGTGGTACTTAAAAAAATAGAAACATTCGAAATATAGTAAGTTTTAATGTTTTCTTTGTTTTTTTTTTTTAAGGTCACTTTACAACATAAAATCATTAATCACCAATTTTGTAAATTGTAACTATTATTTAATGATAAAAAAACGCCCCTAACATGAATTTTTAAAAAACTCCTGATTTGCTATATTAATTATTAAGGAAACCTTGGTAGTTGTTAACTATGACCAGTTAGTCCCGGCAAAAATAGGCGTATTAGCTTTGTAAGGTGGTCCTTCATGTTAGCCTTGTAAGGTATCCTCCTTTTAAAGCATTTTTTACAATTACAACACTGAAGAGGACATGCAAGAATTACAATATATTAATGACATCCTAAGGAGTGTATGGAATTTATAATGAAATTTATAAGATTTTATATAAAATGGATAAATTCCATTATATTTATACGCTGCCTGTTATATACACCATTTTGCTCTCCATCTTACTTTTCATTAGTCATATAAATAAATAATGTGAAAGAACATGAAAAGCTTCGATATGACCTCACAAAAAAATTTTGCAACTACATATGCCATGCCCAAAATAGGTTGGATCGACGCTAGGTTCATTTATTGGGAATTGTCCGAAGACTGTCGACGACTGATTACCATTGCTCATTTGTATAGTGTGTAGAATCATTTATTTGATAATTGTTAAACGGAGCAAGTTATTTTCTAATGTTGCAAAATGAAAAGTGACTTATATACTCTCAGTGTATGGCTGTTTCTGGATTCATATGTCAGTCAATTTTGACCCCTCAATTTTATCTTTCACATAATTATAGTTACAACATTAATTGTCATATGCTTATACTTGCAATTGAGAAGGATTAATGGTATATTCTATTATCAGATTGGGCAACAAATGAAGAATAGTAACTACAGCTTGATAACAAATTCCATTACATTCACTGATAGCTGTATTTCATATTTATACTTTATTCGTCCTGATGAGATATCCTTTCCTGTTTACTAAATACAATTCAAGTATTTTAGATAATACGCGCTTTGGGGGTTTTGGTGTTCGTATAAGGTTAATGAATGATTGATAGCTATTCCCCTAACCAAGATGTCATGATTTTGACTGAACTAAAAGAATACTATGATTTCATTGCTATTGTGTCAATGGAATTGAATGTCCTATTCATAATGCTAGCATAACTAATAACTTTCATGAAAATACGCATAATATTTGGTTTACATTAAAAATAATCTGACCATTGGAAATTGACGTTTTTACCAAATGTTAGAATTAAATAATGGAATTTATCCTTATTGGATAGATTAAATTATTATTAGTTACTAGCCATCTGATAAAACAGTCAATAACCATTAGGTCTCCACATTACTAGTAAAAAAAAAGTATTAAGTTATATTTTCAGTTGCTTTGTTATGCGATGGAACCTATATATTTGAGGATAAAAGATCAGGCTTTTGTTCCTAGTTTGTTGGCACAAGATAATTACCTAAAGAGAAAATGATTCCTACTAGCAAGCAATTATGACAGAAATATTTGGTAGTAAATAATAAGAAAACTGAGTCAAGCTCCAGTCTTTGACGCGTTTTTAGCATAACTTTGGAATGTACTGTGTAGGAAAAAGCAAGGAACATATGATTAGATTGATGAAGAACATAAAAGCGAAGCTACTAAAAACTCAATAATAAACTGTTGTTAAGCATAAAAGTAATACAAAATTAGAATATTATTTATATAATTTTTAGTGGTAACCTAATTGATTTAATCTCTTCAGCGCCAATTGAATTCAATAACTAATAACCATAAGTAAATAATGGTGCCAACAATTACCACAACATTCTCTAGCGGTTTTTTTGAAAAGGATTTCTGTCCTAATTTGCTTCTTATAACCGTGGAGAAAGGTCGTACTGCCTACCCAAAGTATGTTAAGGTACATTGTTGATGTCCCTGGGGATATTTGTGTTTCCCTAGCATAGAGTTGAGTACGCTTTAGCAATCCTATTTGCACATGATTGAAATGTTATAATATGAGTATCTCAGCACAAATGTTTTAAAGAGAATAGTTATTGACTAACACAATGGGTCCTGGCCACAACCCTTAATACATAGGATTCTATAATGAATTATTACCCCCCCCCTATAAAACCAACCCAACCGCCTAGGCTAATAAAATAATTGTAGGTACTTCAATAAGTCCCAATACCATAGAATACTTAGCTCATCATTCTGACAACACACACTAATTACTCGATCAATGTTCAGTTTGACAATAGTTGATCATTGAGGTTAAAATTCAACGACCCCCCCCGACCCCCCAACAAACAGGCAATAACTCTGATTACCTGAAGCACGTAAGGAATATAAAGTTTTCCATGATAAAAACTTTTTATATTTTATACCAAGCCAACCAATCATCCATGCAATAAAAATAAAGTTAGATGGCATACTTAACCTACTTCTAATGTCGGCGAATAATCTAAATAAAGGAAATAAATAGGGGACATAAGACAAGTATCCAATATCACCAGACATAAGTATGTATGAACATCATCATTTTGGCATTGTTAGTTGTTTCAAATTTTCTAATCAAAATTACAGAGCGCATACATAGACACATGCAGATACAAGAATTCGCAGTGGCTGGATTGTGACATGAATCCAAAAGTCTTGACCTTATTCCCGCAATATAAAAAAATGTTAAGGAAGAAGTACATATACCTAAATACCTACGATACTAATGACAATTTGATATAGTTAGACTCAAAAATAATTGAATGAAAAAGGGTTCTTGCTTTCAATATATGCATTAGAGAAGTATTAAAGATGACACAGAAATATTTACTTATTGCAAACATCATATTATTGCCAGTCTATTCCATTAAAATTTGGTTTGTCATTCACAATAATATGTGGTGGGTTGAAAGGTTAAATCATTTATTTATCTGTTCTAAGCTATAGTTTTTCTGTGACATGGTAACTATCCCTATTCCTTATAAATATCTGCTTGCCTTCTCTAAATTTATGTATGCCATTATGATTAGGCATTATTCCTCTGAATCTGATTCATTTACCAAATTTGAAAAGTAGTTCTGCGCTATTATATATAACATCACAACATCCATTATATCAAATATATTATGTATTATTATGATAATGTCAATGTACCATATTATTAGTTTAGTAACACATTTAATCAAAAATAATGGTATCTTAAAGATTTCAGGATATATGAGGATGAATTGCATATATAAACGATACCAAATGGAATTAATGACATTTCAAAAATATCACCTTACAACTTGGGTTATGGTGAACAGTACAATAATATTGGTAATCAACTAAATACTTTGTTTTTTAAAAAATTGATTCTGTGCAATAATTGCTATTACTTTCTAATATATCATTGTTTAACTGTTCATAGGTTATAGTTTAGTTAGGACTTTTTTTCCAATAACAGGATGGAATGATAAAAGGAGTGTTTCATCACTCTACTGAATTAGGACTTATAACTTACATAAAGGAACCGAGAAATAAAACATATCATGTCTTTTAACCAAACTATGCTGATTTATCGGAGAGCCGAAAGGGGCGAAAATCTGGAATTTCTTTGTGTTAATTTTCATTTCTCCCCCCTCGACGTTCTCCCCGAGGTTTTAACCCGAATTTCTACTTTGGCAGTTTCCCTTCTCACAAAAATTTCATTCCAATTCTATTTTCCTATCATTCGATGGACATATTTAGCAACTAAGAATCCTATCCCCGCCACCTAACTGGAGCTGCCATATAATCAAGTCAAGTACAGGTTTGTCATCGAGTGTTTTTATTCCTGTTACTGCATGTTAACATTCCTATTTATTCCAATCTACCTTTCTTTGTCCTTAAGATTGCATGTACATGTGTTATTGTCTGACCATGGATTACATGGGGAGTGATTCTAAATATTTGAGAGGGTAGCTGATATTACAGAGAAGTACATGGGATGTTAGGAAAAATGGAAGACCTTCCATATAGCTCAATGTTCTCACAATAACCTTAAAAGAACATGTTGATAGTATTCCCAACACTAAATTACTTTAGCATTTGATGTTTTTAGTCATGACTTCAACAAAGTTATGAACTTATTTCGTTATTATCATGTTTACAGTATACATGAAATATTAAATAAAATAATGTTAACGAAGATTAAGTTCTTCTGATGTTTGCCTCAATATCTATCCTTATTTCTTTCTTCCTGTTACCCTGTATCTCTCATAGTTGTTCCTCAGCAAATTAATGTGTAGATTGAACGTTCATTTCCTTCTCACTCGTAAGCGGGCTAACGTTTGAGCAAGGCTCAAAATAGATCAACCATTATTTATGGAAAGCAATAGTTAGACTTATTTAAAACCAAAATCGTAAAGACTTTGACAGATAATATCATTTTAGCACATTTTAAAATGGGATATCTGGCATTAATGGGCAATAATGTATCCAAATTCCAAGTGGCCTCATACCCAGGCCAAGGACCATTCGCCCTCCTCATTCTGTTGTAGGAATGGCTACTGTGAGAACTCTAAGGATGTTGGAAAAATTAAAAATCCTGATATTACCAATAACAAAACTTTGTGTGGGACACGATAAGTGTTTGCTATGACTGTGTGCTTTAAAGGAAATATGTTTTTGCGAAGCAAATAATGATGAGCAGCTATATAAAGTGAAGTTGATAAAGCCAAAGGAAACAAGGCCGAGAGACCCAACCTCTTTAAGCATGACTGTTGGCATATATTTTATAGATAAATGTGGAAGAACACCAGTAACTATAAAGGAAATAGGAGGATTAAGGCGAACAAGACAAGTGTATTATGTTATTAACAATAAGCCACCCAAGGGGTAAAAATTGTGGGGTTCTTGGTTGGAAATGTCCACAGACCACTCCCCCCTATGACAATTTATTTTCATCTGCACCAACATAAACAAACCTGACGAGCAAACAAATCAATGGTGCCAGTCGGATAGGTACTGTTTTCACGATTCTCTACCTTGTTCTTTGTAAATGGTCCTCCATATTTTCTCTTTACCTAAAATCAATTCGGGTAGGGTCGGCTTTCTTCCCAGTAGGTTGAGGCCCTAAGATTCCTGAGGAACCTTTGTTGTTCGTCTGAGCCATTATTAATTACTTTAGCACTCATTTTGACCAGGGTTTATTACATCGAGGGGTGTTTTCTAGCAAGCCCGAGGATTAAGTTGCAGAGATATTGCTTATTTTGACAGTGGACCCCGCTCTTATGACCCTGGACACAGCCTCCATCGAAGTACCAGGACACTATCATAAATGTGTTTTATTAAGCAACTGTGAAATTTCAATAACCAGATGAATTAATGGTTAGATTTATTGAATCCCAATGAAAATCATTACAATAAGTTAATCAAGCTGAACACCTACCTAATTGATCAATACCCCCTTAAATTGGCTAACCATTTGATCTAAGATGACTATTATATCAATTACTTAAATGAAAATGTACCAAACACCAAAATAGTATTAAAAAGCAAAACAGTCGAAATAGGAGTATAATGTAAAACAATGGCAGACAAACCCACAAAATACCAAGAAATAAACGAAAAAATGAGACGCCAGTTAATATTAACCTTATATCTTCCAGGCTTACATCAGACAGCTAGCAGACCAAAAAGTGGCCAAAAGAGAAAAATGCTAAACAGGGAAGCCAACATCAAGAAAATGGAAGGACGTTTTTCCTTGTCAACGTGGTTGTCAATGGATAGCAGTTGGCACCTAAATATAACGCAATGCAAACATAAATGGGCATATATTAAAGTATGTTTGTGAGAAAAAATGATGAGCAAAAACTGATTGAGGAATTACACAAGGATTTCCCCTAGTTTGCTAGATTAAGAAGGTAGATTGCTTTCGATCTTGGATTGTGAAATTATTAATTTTCTACACGCACTTGAAATAGAGCAAATGGTATTTAATTTATAATTGAATAATGCTGGAGAAAAAAAATCATGAATTTAAGTTGTTTGTGTTATTTTACTTTCATGGGATGAAATGATGTTTGGTTTGAGCCCAATGCGACCAAAGACCCATGACAGAGTTATAACAAGTATATTGTTACCTTTTCACAAAACATGTCTGCCAGTCATTTTAAATATAGCATATCTATAAATATCTTAAAATTGAGACAGTATAACCCAGATGAGATGCCTATATGACTTTATAGTGTGACTTGAAATAATAAGTTAATATACAAGTACTGTTATTATAGGACGTGTGTGCAGGTATAAAATTGACATGAACGCAGTAATTTTAAGCTGCGTTTTCATATTATTGTATCGCCTTATTATATCCTATAATTTGGCTATCTGTATACTAGATTATATATTAATATTATTTCACTTAGGTATTGTTTTTTAATAGGCCTAGAAATGTGTGGATAACACAGGTTTGTCTACAGAGAAAAAGTTTTCATCACTCAAAATGGTATTGAATTAATGGGTATCCCATTTATATGCTGTGTATACCATGTTTTATTGTGGTCTAACCTATTTATTGTGTTAGCCTTACCTTAAATACTGATGTACTCTTAAAGATTATTTGAAACTATATATATGAATTGCAGAATCAAAGTTTCACTCAAATGGTAAATGGTATGTATTTACCATGTGTGATACTGGGTATACCTGTGTAACTATATATTAACATATTTGTATGTATATTACTATTAACTGTCTAATTGTATATTGGGCACTTTACTAAGACTATTTGAAAATGCATATATCATGTCATATAAAGAATTATGGCATTGATATTGTTGAGCAACATCTTTTTATTTCCTTCAGAGTTCCAGTTGAGTTTGTTGTGCACTGTAACAATATAGAAGACTATGTCCAGTGTTAGGTATCACACATCACAGACGTTTGGTTATGTGCTTAATGTCTGCCCTCACTTATATGACAAAGATTTATTGTGTAATAATAACACCAAAGAAACCAGACATCAAAATATACCTATTAGATAAGCTGGGAGGTACAAACACAACTGACAGTGCTTTACCCATAATAATATTAATACCATAATTATAAGTAACCCAATTTAAGCATCCACAAACTCCTTCCTTCATTACCAAAAGAAATGAACAACAACAAATACATGAGAGAAATGTATAATAAATCACTAACTTTATCCCATGATACAATTGTCAAAAGTATTGATCTGGTGGATGGACGAACTCGTTGAGGGTTAGCGTCGAGTTAGTGTTTGTTGTCACCATCGTCGAGAATTAACTGTCTTGGGATTCACTACAGACCTTTTAGGAACCAGGATTCTGATCTCTAACTGAGATTGAGTCTAAGGAGACATTAGATGAAGTGACAAGATCAGGTGGATCGCTTAAAAGTGGCCCATTAAGCGCACTATCACAGTACAGTATTTGAGGATCCTAACAAGTTTAAAATTATGTTTTTTGGGTACGGTCTTATTACAATCCAAAGTGAGACAGTACAAGTAGCAAAAGATATACTCAAAGAATTGTGTAAGATGGTTTGAATTTGTAGTAATCTGATTGTTATAATTATTTTGTACAGACCAACATTTTCCTAATGAAGGTTTACCTCAAAACAATTCGGTATGACTATGGTATATGGTTTATTCTGGGCAATTATTAAAAATATGTGAATTCTTTGGATATGAGATATGTCCCCTCTGATGTATTGCACACAGTGGAATGTTTATGTCAAAAAAAGTGCTGAAGGTTATTAGAATTTAAATTTCTGTTATACTCTATTCATTTGTTAATAAAAAACTAACAGGTCTGTAACAGAGCCTCCATGTTCACGTACTTTCGTATATTTTGATCAAATTAGAGCAACTTGGTATCCCCTGTAGATACAGTGGAACCTCCATTGAAGCTGCAGTAGAATCAAAATTGAAAGGTTCAAAAGTTTCTTGGAAGGTGTTTCTAGAGCTAAGCTCAATTGTCTAAAGGATGGATGGCATGGCCTATTAAACAATACAAATGTCATTAATGACTTTAAAAAAATATCATTAAACCTTGGGTTATGTGAACAGTACAATAATATTGTAAGACTACTACTTTTTTTTTTAAAAATTGATTCTGTGCATAATTGATATTACTTTCTAATATCATTGTTTAACTGTTCATAGTTATAGTTTAGTTAGGACTTTCTTTTTCAATAAAGCGAGAAAGAAAAAAATGTAATGTTATAACTACCTGGAATTAGACTTATTAATTACATAAAGGAACAGAGAAATAAAACATAATCATGTCTTTTAACACACACTATCTGATTTACGGAAGCCGAAAGCGAACATCCAATTCTACTTTGTAATTTCATTTCTCCTCTCACGTTCTCCGAAGTTACCCCAAGTTCTACTTTGCAGTTTTCTCCAAAAATTTCATTCCAATTCTATTTCTATCATTCGATGGAATATTTAGCAACTAAAATCCTATACCCCCACCCTAACTGGAATAGGCCATACAATCAAGTCAAAGTAAGTTTGTCATCGAGTGTTTTGATTCCTGTTACTGCATGTTACATTCCCTATTATTCCAATCTACATTTTTTTGTCTAAATTGCTATGTACATGCTGTTGATTGTCTGCATGGATTACATGGTTCTAAATATTTTGAGAGGGATAGCTGATATACAGAGAAGTACATGGGATGTTAGGAAAATTGAAGACCTATCCATATATGCTCAATGTTATCACAATCAACCTTAAAAGAACATGTTGATAGTATTCCCAACACTAAATTACTTTAGCATTTGATGTTTTTAGTCATACTTCACAAAGTTATGAACTTATGTTCGTGTTATTTCATGTTTACCAGTATACAGAAAATATTAAATAAAATAATGTTAACTAAGATATGAATTCTTCTGATGTTTGCTCAATATCTCTCCTATATTCTTCTTCCTGTTTAATGTATTCTATCATAGTGTTCCTCAGCAATTAAATGTAGATTAACTTCATTCTCTCTCACTCGTAAGCGGTAACGTTTAGCAAGGACTAAAAATACAATTATTATGGAAGACAATAGTTAGACTATAAAGACAAAATAGTAAAGACTTGACAGATATATCATTTTCACATTTAAATGGATATCTGGCATTAATGGCAATAATGTATCCAATTCCAAGTGCTGCATACCACAGGCCAACCATTAACCCTCTCATTTCATGTGGTGACTGAGCTATTGTGAAACTCTAAGGATGTTGGAAAAATTAAAAATCCTGATATTCCATACAAAATTTGGGAACGATAAGTGTTTGATATGATGTTGTGCTTAAATGGAAATATTTTTTGCAAGCAAATAAGATGACATAATAAAGTGAAGTTGATAAAGCAAAGAACAAGCCGAGAGACCCACTCTTTTAAGCATACTTGGAATATATTTATAGAAAAGTGGACGCAACACCAGTAAATAAAGTAAAAGAAGTATTGAAGCGACCAAGAAATGTATTATGTTATTAAATATAAGACAAGGTAAAAATTGTGGTTCTTGGTTGAAATCAGACATACTACTCCACTTTATTTCATCTGCACAACATAAACCAACTACACAAACAAATAGTGGTGCCAGTCGTAGTACTGTTTTTTCACATTCTCCACCTGCTCTTTTCTGTAAATGGTCCTCCATATTTCTCTTTACCTAAATCAATTCGTGTAGGGTAGCTTTCTTCCCAGTAGGTTGAGGCACTACGATTCTGAGGAACTTTGTTTTTTCTAGCAATAGTTAATTACTTTAGCAATCAGTTTGACAGGGTTTATTACATGAGGTGTAGTTTCTAGCAAGTTATTGAAGAGTATGTTGCTTATTATGACAGTGGACACAGCCAGACCTGATACAACATAGGACACTATCATAAAATTGTTTTATTAAGCACTGTGAAATTTCAATAACCAGATGAATTAATGGTATATTTAGTGACTCCCAATAGATCATTACACTAAGTTCATCAGCTGAAGCACCCACCAATTGATCAATACTAAATTGGATAACATTTGATCTAAAACTACTATATCCAATTACTTTGCAAAATGTAACAAACACCAAATAGTATTAAAAAACACACATCGAAATCAGAGTATAATTTAACAATGGCAGACAAACCACCAAATATCCAAGAAATAAACGAAAAATGAACGCCAGTAATGATAACCTTATATCTTCCAGGCTTTACATCAGCCAGCAGACCAAAAAGTGGCCAAAAGAAAAATGCTAAACAGAATCCAACATCAAAGAAAATGGAGTGACCTTTTTCTTGTCAACGTTGGTTGTCAATGTATACAGTTGCACCAAAATAACGCAATAAATATAAATGTGCATACATTAAAGTATCCCAAACAATGATGAGCAAACTGATTGAGAACTTACACAAGGATTTCCTCGTTTGTAATTAAGAAGTAGTTGCTTCATCTTGGATTGCTGAAATTATTAATTGTCTACAAGCACTTGAAATAGAGCAATATGGATATTATTTATAATTGAATAACTGTGAAAAAAAATCATGAATTAAGTTGTTTGTGTTTCTACTTTCATGGTATGAAATGATGTTATTGAGCCAAAAAATTACCATGACAGAGTTATACATATATATTTAACTTTAATCACAAACATGTTGCCAGTCATTTTAAATATAGCATATATAAATATCTTAAAATTGATACAGTATAACACAGATTTATGCATATATGTACTATATAGTGAGACTTGAAATTATAATATATATACAATACTGTATTATAATGAGTGTGTGCATGTATTGACATGAACAGTAATTTAAGCTGGTTTTCATATTATTGTATCTTATTATATCCTATCATTTGCTATCTGTATACTAGATTATATATTAATATTATTTAATTAGTATATATAGTCCTAGAAATGTGTGGATACACAGGTTTGTCTACACAGAAAAGTTTCACTCAAAATGGTATTGAATTAATTGTATACCCATGTATATGCTGTGTATACCATGTTTATTGTGTCTAACATATTTATTGTGTATACCTTACATTAAATACTGTGTACTATTACAGATTATTTGAAAATATATATATCATGTCATAATAAAGTTTCACTCAAAATGGTATTGGTTTATTTACCATGTGTATAACTGTGTATACCTTTGTGTACTATATATAACATATTTATTATGTATATTATATTAATTCTAATTGTATATGTGCACTACTATAGACTATTTGAAAATGCATATATCATGTCATATAAAGAATATGGCATGATATTGTTTGAGCAAAATCTTTTTTATTTCTTTCAGAGTTCCAGTTGAGTTTGTATGTGCTGTAACAATATAGAGACTATGTCTATGTTATGTTATCACAATAAACACGTGTGTTATGTGTAATGTCTGTGCTTACTATTGACAGAGATTTATTGTAATAATAACACAAAAGACACAGACACAAAATAACCTCTAGATAAGCATGAGGTACCAACACAACTGAGCATGCTCTTAACCATAATAATATTAATACATAATTATAAGTAACACAATTAAGATCCACTACACTCCTTCCTTCTTACAAAAGAAATGAAACAAACAATACATGATAGAATGTATAATAAATTCACTAACTATTATCCCATGACTACAATTGTCAAAAGTATTGATCTGGTGGATGACGAACTCGTTGAGGGTAGCGTCGAGTAGTGTTGGTTGCACAATCGTCTGAATTAACTGTCTTGGATTCACTACATGACTATTAGGACCAGTATTCTGATCTAACTGAGATTGGAGTCTAAGGAGACATTAGATGAAGTGACAAGATCAGGTGGATCGCTAAAAGATGGTCCATTAAGAGCACTATCAAGTACAGTATTTGAGGATCCTAACAAGTTAAAATTGTTTGGTACTGTCTTATTACAATCAAAGGAGACAGTACAAGTAGCAAAAAGATATACTCAAAGAATTGGTAAGTGGTTTGAAGTTGTAGTAATCTGATTGTTAGTATTTTTGTACAGACCAACATTTTCCTCATGAAGGTTTACCTCAAAATCAATTCGGTATGACTATACTATATATGGTTTATTCTGTGACAATTAAAATATATACTTCTTTGATATAGATATTGTCCCTCTTGATGTTTTCAACAGTGAATGTTATGTCAAAAAGTGCTCCAGGTTATTGAATTTAATTTCTGTTATACTCTATTAATTTGTTAATAAAAATACTAACAGGTGCTGTAACAGAGCTCCATGTTCAACGTACTTATCAGTATAATTTTGATCAAATTAGAGCAAAACTTGGTATCCTGTAGATACAGTGGAACCTCTCATTGAATCTGCAGTAGAATCAAAATTGAAAGAGTTCAAAAAGTTTCTTGGAAGGTGTTTCTAAGAGCTGAAGCCTCAATGTCTGTAGCTGAATATTTTGATGATGTTATGGAGTTAGTGGAAAAAAAGTGCACCATCATCAATGTTTGTTGCTTGGAGGTTATTGCTGATGAGTACAAAATTGAAAAGGCTAAAGGTCATATCACAGAATACAAATGGAATTAGATGAGCTTTGTAAAGAAATCAGAGTCCAGTGTGTGTGAAAATGAGAACTTTATGATAAGCTCATCTTCTCTTCTCAAATGTGAGACCATCAAACTTGTTCTCGAGTGGGAACCTAATGAAATGTTATCTAAATCAGATCAGTGATATATTAGTAAAAGCCTTTCAAGATATGGCCAAAAGAGTCCCCACATTAGAGTGATAAATAAAGACGACTCAATCACTGTGACCTGCTATGCTCCACGAAATATAATGGATATTCTACTATTGGAAGCTATGAAGAATCTTGATGTACTAATAAATATGGGGTTTAATCAAACTAAATATCGGCTACCATATTGTTTGTGATAGATGTACAAGAGATAAGGTATGAGAAATGATTACTACTATTACTATTACATATCATAAGTGTTGATATATAGGAAGTGAGAGGACTTATGGATGAGTGAAAGTTTTAGAAGAGAAGCTTGTTTTACAAAGAAAAGAATCAGCTGAAAAAAGATCAACAAATACTGGTGTTGAAATCATCTCCAGAAGGTAAGTATGCGTGATGATTATATCATCATTATTATTACATGTTTTCTAGTTTTATACCAGTATTGAGAAAGAAGAATCACAAGATCAATCATTAACTGGCACTTTATCAGGTACATACATTTACATTAGTTCAGATATAACTATGTACCTAATATAAACAGAGTAGCTAAAAACTACTGGATAAAATGAGTAAGGCAAAAAACCTTAGAGATAGAGAAGTTAACCAGACATAAAGAAAGTGAGCTATAGTATGTTAGTAGTACATACCATATATGGTTATGTTCTATAGCTCTGATAAAGTATTAGTAGACAAACAAGAAGAGATTGAGATACTGCAGAAAAAAATCACATTGTTAACTTTAGAATTAAAGGAGAGAGAAGGGCAATCAGTCAATTATTCAAAAGATAACCAGTAAAATATATATAAATACATTAGTGAAATTATTATAATTATTATTATCAGGTCTGCAATCTCAAATATCAGAAATCAAACCAGCAGCAATTAATAAGACAGAAACTGATAAACCAAACCAAGAAATGTCACCTAGCAATGACAAGATATCATCTGACGATACAACAATTACTAAAGTGATATCAAGTAGTCAAAGTAAATTAGTATATATGTTGTTATATATTCTTTGCTATATATTGTACTTACTACAAAATTTTGATTTGAACTTAAATATTATATTGTAGTTGTGACCTGGTAAGTTAGAGTATTGACAGTGTTATATGTAGTAAGTATTCAGTAATCTTTTAAATGAAATTTCACTAAAGTGCTTAACCTCGGCTGCAGTTTTATCCAATGACTTCCTCAAGTGACGTAATATTACGTGTCAAGATGATTATTGATAACTCTTCAATCAAAGGGGAAAAAAAAAGCTTTGCCTTTTAGTGCGTCTACTGGGTACTTTGCACTCTAATTGACAAAAGGTCTAATACTTTACAACTTCTTAGTAAAAGTTAGTCATTCTCCAATGACAGCTATGGTGCTAATATTTTTAGTTCGCGCTCAATGTATCTACAAAGATAACTGCCAAACTTAGTAAAAACTGTCATAACTTACCAAGAAGTATTTTTGCAAAGACTTCTCACTTTAAAAAAGTTAGAAAATATCATAAGCTGTATGCAGGAGGTTTTAATTGAATTCTCTAGTCTCCACTGAAAGCTGTGCTTTTTTCAAAGTTTTCAGACTTTTAAAGCTTTTTTTTCATTTGACACTCCTTTTGGCAGTATTTTTAAGAAGTACAGAAGTTTTGCTACCATCCACTATGGTTTGGTGGCTACCAGTGCCTTGTTTGCCGAGCTAAAGCAGTTCAAAGCCATTTTTACCCGGGTAACAGCACACACACTGACAGACTCTCGCTATGCGCCCCACACACAGCAAGGTTAATAATTATTTTATAAGGATGTGGCCCATTTTTATTAAAGCAGTGAAATTTATCATTTTTATAAATTTAAACACTCAAAACTTATCAGAGGATTTAATATGTCTAACTAGTAACTGAGCCATATGGCTCTCACATATAGTCTTTAACAGGGAGGGACTGACTCTGTGACACTAACTTACTAATATAGTAGATAATCACTAGTTGGAAACAAGAATGGATTATTTCTTAAAGAAATTAAATGATTTTATTACCTCCCTAATGTATGGATGATTGTCATCATCTTAACTGATAAATTGACTACAATCATATATTTACTATTTATCATGTTACACAGTATCTCAAGAATCACATCAACAATCTGAGCTATTACCTCCAGGATGGGAAAGTAGGGTTTCACATAATGGACGTATCTACTATGTTGATCATAACACTCGTAATACTACCTGGGATAAACCTCTGGTAGAAGCTATTGTCAAGGACTCATATATCAAAAACAGATGATGGTCAAATAAACTTAAATATCGGAGATGTTATCAAAGATGTTGTTAAGGTATGTGTGGAGAGACTTTGTCCATTCATCTCTAATGAACATGTTCATTTTCACAGGTTGATGAAGAATGGTACATGGGAACACTTAATCGAATCCGTGGGAAATTCCCCAAAAGCAATGTTAAAATGTCTCAAACTCCTCTTTCCAAATTAAGTAAATCCTCTAATTATAACATCATTAACGATGATAGTCTTAGAGAGATGTTTGTCAGTCACCATGATAATAATATATAACAATGAAGAGGATGTTTATTAAGAAAATTCCGAACCATTAATTGATGAAGCACCTCCCTTTTAAACATTTTAATACAAACTAATACCTATATTACATATGATGACATGTCATTATATGTATTTGAATTATTGTGTCATTATGTTACATGTTCATTACATTACATTATTTACTATACAATATTAGTATCTACAATGACGAAAAGAAGTATTAAGCATTTTATCATATACTTTCCAGCATAATACAATTTGGATACCCACTCCAGTGGTTAAACCCAACCAGACTATTAGCTAGCCAGCTCCCA
Organism: Gigantopelta aegis; assembly: GCF_016097555.1. Lineage (NCBI taxonomy): Eukaryota > Metazoa > Mollusca > Gastropoda > Neomphalida > Peltospiridae > Gigantopelta > Gigantopelta aegis. The sequence continues at coordinate 25,491 of NW_024534447.1, forward strand.
CCTTATATTACTTAAGTTAGGGTACTAACATTGCTATATGTAGCATTCAGTACTCTCTATTTTTTATTATTGTTTTGAGGCATTGGAATGTAGATAAAAATGATAAGGCAAGTAAAATGGTTTTGTCAAATTTTAGTTATCTGTTTAATTTTAATGAGTTCTAGTGAATTTTTCCATTCTTATTTAATAGCAATAAGCATTTATCTTTAAAAACTCAAAACTTATCAGAGGTACTTAATATATCCAACTAGTAGCTGCACCATATAGCTCTCACAAATTATTATAGTTTAAGCTCAAAATGCATGTCTTTATGAGATAAACTGATTAGGACTGTACAGACAATCGCTAGTTGTAAGTAAATTTTCAAATGCTAAGAAATTATTACCTTACAGTGTAAACTATTTAAGATATTTGCAGGAGAAGCTGTACTAGTACACATAAAGATAATTATATAAATCATCTTTAATAATAACTATATTGAATGAATGATACATATAATTGCTTGAACTGTTTTACTAATTTACCATATTACACAGCATCTCAACAATCACATCAACATTTTGAGATATTACCTCCTGGATGGGAAAGAAGGGTTTCACTTGATGGACGTATCTATTATGTTGATGTTAACACTCATACTACTACAAGGCAGAGACCTCCTGTAGAAGCTATTGTCCAGTTCGCTTATCCTAAACACAGAAGATGATCAACTAAACTTAAAAGTTGGAGATGTTATCCAAGATGTCATTAAGGTATTATGGAGTGACTTCCATCCATTCATCTCTGCTGAACATATTCATTTTCACAGGTTAATGAAGAGTGGTATTTAGGTACTCTTGATGGAGTTTATGGAAAATTCCCCAAGAACTTTGTTGTACTGTCTCAACCTCCTCTTCCCGAATTAAGTAAACTATAATTGTAACATTATTAAGGATGATAGTCTTAGGGAAACTTACATCAGCCACTATGATAATAGTATATAACTTTGATGTGGATGATATTATAAAATTCATAAGCATTTATTGACAAAGTGCCTCCCTTTTAAACACTTTAATACAAATTAATGTATCATATATAATATCGTCAGAATGTTGTCAATATATGTTAGTTCATAATGTCACATGTTCATCAAATTTCATTATACAATGACAATATGAATTAGTATTAATCATTTTATCATATACCTTTCAGCATAGACTATTTTTCTAGACATTCCTCTCCTCCCAGTTATATTTCTTAGTTATATCAGTGCATATTGTGTCTCTTTTAATTTAAGTACCTTGGGAGATAAAGTTAAAGTATTCGTCAGTCATTTATTGGAGCTCAGTGCCAAAGTATTTGCTGTTCATACAAACTTTTCTTAAATAACATAACAGATATACTAGTGGATTTATAATTGTAGTAATATTTCATGTAATCTCTTTGAGTCATTTCACCTAAGAGTTTAATTTCCAGTTTCCATCCAATCCTTAAAGGTTAAATTTCATCAATAGTTTACTAAATTCAGTTGAAATCATATCAAATCTTCCTGTTATATGGCATTTTCCACATTTCATATTAATAATAAATGAAGCTTATAGCAGTTATAAAAAAACAAGTTACATCACTCAAGTAGGTAAGATAATAAAAGTAGTCACTAGACAGACTCAGCATTCAGCCTTATGTTACGTTAACCATACTTCAGATCAGTAGTTGTCAAACTAAGGATAGACCAACTTACTAGCTAGTAGTGACGACCTATAGAGACAAGCATGCACCCTAACAAGTCCATTTATTTCAATCCCTCAATCTCCATATACTTAAATATGCATTGTTATGATATATATATATATATATATATATAATAGAATAAAACAATGACAGTTATAAGACCTGTTGTAAAGTGTAACAAGCATTTTTTTACATTGTTCTATTTCAGTTAATTAGATAACAAATAACAACACAAATACATGTAATACACCAAATAGCTATGTTAATACCTTTTAAGTTATGTCCTTTAAAATGTGACAACAAACATTGTATGTAATAAAATATTAATAAAAAGATTAATTTATATAACATGTCATATATCCATATATCTATCACTGCAGTGTTATATACAACACTTTTTCTCTCATATACTTTTCACTAGTCATATCAATAAATAATGTGAATTTTCAATGAGAAGCAATAAAAGCTTCAATATGACTCGTAAAAAAATTTACAACTACAATGCCATACCCAAGTTAGGTTGATGATGTAAATCATTTTTGGAATTTCACTAAACCAGTCATTATCAACATGAATAGAATATAGTATATTGGGTACTGTGTTGTCTGGAAACGCCCATCAAATGGGAGGAGTTCTGATAAAGTTAGCCACTCCTTACTCAATAGATATATTTATAAAAGTGCATACATCATGCGCAATGCTTATTTTTATAACAGATACCGGAGTTATGTCTTGTCTATTGTGTGCACATCAGTATCATTAAAACTTTATTTGAATAACAATTAATATATTGTTTAGTACTAAGTGAATTGAATTTTGAGTATTTTAATAAAAATAGTCCTCAAACCTATAAACTACTAATACTTAAAGGAAAGGTCAAGAATATTTATTCAACACAGACATTGGAGTCAACTCAACTTGTCTCAGTAGTAGATATTGACATTCTCATCCTGGCTGTGATCATCTAATAAAGTAAATTAGTTGTACTTTTAATGTTGTAGTTGAAATTGTTAGGGCATACATATAGCTATTGTTATGTGTGCAAAATATTATATAGTAACTATGTTTTATTATAGGAGACACTAGAAGTGTTAAGTGGACTAATGATAGTGTTATACTTACTTCATCTACTGTGGCAGAATGTAAAGAAGTGATACATCAACTAAAAGACGACAGCACACAACATGGAGTATTAGACTCAAGTCATTATCCTTCTCAAAGTTTACTAACACTATTAATCAATATTAATGAGTGTCGTGTAAGGAGTCTTTATATAGAGAACACTCCTTTTGATAGTATTGTGTCATTCAACTGTCACAATTTGTGACTTATAACAAAACAATGGAGATCCTTGCTTTTCACTCCTCACCTCTCTTACCAGATACTTACAAGTCATTAACAACAGCTCTTGCTAATAATAGAATAATGAAGGTATTATATTTGTATAATGACAATAACATTACTGATAAAGACATACCTCATTTCTTTCAAGTTATCATTAATAATAACACATTACAAGAACTAGATTTCACTGACTGCCCTAATATTACTAAATTTGGTGAACAACAATTACAAAATGTTTTAGTTAAAAATAATAGTTTGAGTGTGTGTGTTAATTTCAAAAAAAAATTCGTTAATTACTAGTTATTTTTGTACTATTGTTGATTATTTTGCCATAAATTAAATATTTTAAATTTAAATAAGTCAATATTAGTTAAATACTTTAGTTTACTGTTCTTTGGTCTTTTAACATTTTTTATAAGTCAGATGTTCTCTACAAAGCTCAACTTCTCTACTTATGAAATTAAGTATTTCTAAGTATGAAATTAAGTCTTTTTCTATTAAATAAGAATCGAGCAATTATGTTTATTGTGCATGCAAAATCGTGGAAATAATGGTCATTTGGAAACTCTGTATTTTCGTTAACCTAAGTTCAACCTATATAGAAGAGTAATTCTCCTCCCATAGGTCAATGCACTATGATTCCTGGGATACTTGTTTTTCCTGGCATAGTTTAGTACTTTAACAATCAATTTGACAGGATTGACCAATATGAGATGTAGTATCCAGCCAATGTTTAAGAGAAAGTTAGTGATAATGACTGTAGAGACAGCCACACAACCCACACCTAATAATATATATGATACAATCATAAACTGATTTATCAAAGATTGCACAATTATTGCAATAATAACAATTGCAGGTAAACTCAGTGAGTGCCATAATATAATATCACTTAGTTCATCACCTGAAGCACCAATTGCTTTATCAATGTTAAAGGGAGGGCGACAAGCAAAATATGAATTTTTTTTTATTGGTGCATTTAGTTTATTGGGTAATTTATATTTTATGAAAAAAAATTTGAAATTTTTGCTCCTTTTTTTTTTCATGAAGAAACAAATATTTCACCCTGTCTCCAGTTTTGATCTAGATAGGGCGTGTCCACGTGGTGATGTCAGAGTAGAATCCTGTACATGTTAGCTAGCTGAGCCTAGCTCACTTCTGATGATAGTTGAAGTAATCTAAGCCTTTATTCTCATCATTTGAACAATCAGGGTTAGAATCAGATGAGAGTTCTTCGGAAACTATTGACCCCTACCAGTTTTGAGCCCCTAGGTAGTCATAGCGAGTCATCTATAGTGGATCTGTTAATACTGATGAAGGGTCACAAGATGAAGGAAGACTTAACAACACTGATTGGTAAGAATAAAATCCTTATGCTTCTTCTTCTTTACTATGAGCTTCTAATGGGATGTAGCCTGCCATCTAGTTGTTTGTTTTGTAGGTGCCAGTGTTGGGACTGTAGAAAATGCCTACCAGCAAGGAGTGCATTTGATCAATGTTAAATTGGACAACATTTGTTCGTATACATGAGTATCCAATCCACTTGCAACAAGTAGGCAACACCGTTTATAATATAAAAGAGTGCATTATATGTGACAAACTCATTATAATAAAAGCCAAGCCAGCAATCATCCAGATAAAGGAGAGATACATACCAGAAATGATAGATGTATATCTCCCTACTTTGACATCTACAAGCAGACCAAATCAAAGAAAAATTAAAAAGTAAATAAACAAATATCCAATATCAAAAACAAGGTTATGAGTATCATCATCAATTCAGCATAGAGAGTTGCTGTCCAATAAAAGTCATATGAACATACATAGAGACATTGGAGAGAATAATTAGCAGTACAAATTATGACTTGATCAAAAATCTTAGCATTGTCTCAAAAATGTTAAGATGATTATTTGTAGATGTTTTAAAAATAAATTGTTAGATACACTCAAAAGCAGTTGATGAATGATAATTTGCTATCAGTACAAGGATTTAAAAGAATATTAACTTACATAACCTTTAGATGTTCTTAAAACATGGCCTTACACAACCATTGTGTTAATATAAAACACATACTCCTTTTAAAGTGTAACATGACTTCATTTTACACAAGTAAGTGAAAGAATAAACAATTTTGTTCATATAATGTGTTTTACCTTTCATATACTAACATTAGTGTGAAACCATATTTTGCTATCTACAAACATTTAAAAGAATATCAACTTTTATATATTTTTAAAATTGACATGACACAACATATGTGTTAATATAAACATATTCTCCTATTAAAAGTGTGACATGCTTGTTTTACACAAGTAAGTAAAGATAAACATTTTTTGTTCTAATTTTGTGTTTACCTTTCATATACTAATGTTACACCCACACGAAATCATTTTTTATATTTGTTTTACTCCCAAATATCCCTATTTAACACATGATAATAACTCACTTAGCATATTATATATATATAGAGGTTATAAGTAGGAGTTAGAAAAATGAATGGATAGGTCTTGGAGATAATGCTATTATGAATATATATATATATATATATATATATATATATATGTGTGTGTGTGTGGTGTGTGTGTATATGCGACCACAAATGCAATAACGATACTTAATATGTGCAAATTTCAAACAAACGCTTTTTGTATAAAGGCTTTACCTGCAAGCATTCATTCGACACACACATATATATATATATATATACAGGGCTGACTGTGAATCTGTAAATATATTTGTTCAATTAAGTGCCATTAAACCCATCCATCAGCCAATTACTTTGTGAAAACCACTCCCAATAATGCATATAAATTTTGACACAAACTGTAGTCAAGTGCATTGTATCCTCAAATGTTTTTGGGATATGGTCTAGTAACAAACAATATGAAGAAAACACTGACAATACTAACTGTTAATATCATCAGAACACAAATGACAAATCATACACTTGCATAGTGTGTAGGTTTTGGAGAGACAAACATTGGTGGGATTGGCAAATTGTATTTCATCACCAAAATGTAATCCTTTCAACCTGCATATTTTAATTAGGTCTGTGGTGGAAGTTATTAATTTTATCAAAATTTATTTTATATTGATTCACCATAATTTTGCCCTTCCAAGTTTACCTGCTACATGGTAATAGAAATTTGCTTATAACAAAAAAATATTATAATGTACTATGTACTTAGTCTGACATTGTGTTGACCTTAATTAAGAGAGACTAGACCCAGTTGACCTTTCGTCTCTTAGTGAAAGGTGGGCAAAGCTAGCCTACTATATATAATTGTTATTATGCATTATTTGTCTACAATCCTTAGTTAACAAATAAACTACACTTATTCTTTTTAAACTTGTTAAATACTCCAATTACACTACAATATTTAATCAACCAAACTAATTCACTTTCGCCTAACTGGCTTTATTTAGAACTTTGTCTGTGTAACTAAAACTATAACAAACTTTGTGTGCATCTAATAAAGTCATCTTCTCTATATCAATTAAACAAGTTATTTATTGTATTACTCAGGTTAAAAGTTAACTTCTAAAGTGGATGAGACAATGTGAGCAGAGTAAAGGTCAAATTAATTGGCTTCGTTGTGTTTGCTGTATTATATAACATTACACAATACAACACAATGTGACACTATGTCAATGTAAGCAGGTAACTTATGCTATATAGAGTGCTACAATAACGGAGTAGGCTATTCTGGTGAATTGAGTGCTTAAAGCAACACAATATTGTCTTCTATTATTGAGAGGTTGTATTGAAATGAAGTTATTGTCAATGTTTCTTAAACATTTTCCACATGTTCTAGTATTGTGGTTGTTATTTTTGAGAACAGAAACTATAGCAAAATATACTGGTGAGCTCTATTTGTTAGACAACAAGTGTTCATACATTATGGGTATTAGCAACGTGTATAAGATAAATTGAAATGTCAAAAATATTGTAGTTTAAAGTGTCATTCAAGTAGTAGTTATTGTGGTAAAGAAGTCTAACACACATTCTCTGTTCCTGGACACACCCTAAAATTGCTTACTAGTCTGGACTTAGCACTTGTGCTAGTTGAAACTAATTAACGACATCCTTCAAATGCAACCATTCACTCTCACCTTCTTAGCAGAGTCCTATAATGTTGAAACTTTAAAACAATATGTGCATTTAAGTCAATAGGTCCTTGTTGTCTCTATAGCAATATAAATTGAACAAGTATCATCTGAAGTTATGGGAGGGGCTAACTACACAATATTAAAGTATCCCAACAGTTTAGAGGAGAACAATCAGAGCTCATATACATGTTCTATTGTATACATAATATATAACAAATAAATTTACTTATTATTCTGTCAAGAAAGACGAGCAATTTATGATACCCAAGGATTAAGTTCACAAAGCATTTTTGCAATGACAACTAATGTGTCATCATTTCCTTAAAGAACTGAACCTGGTAATTACTGGGTCATGTCATCTTTTTTTTAAAAAATATAATAAAAAAAAAAATACAAAACTTTGTGTGCATCTAATAAAGTCATCTTCTCTATATCAATTAAACAAGTATTTTATTGTATTAACTCAGGTTATAAAGTTAACTTCTAAAATGGATGAGACAATGTGAGCAGAGTAAAGGTCAAATAATTGGCTTCGTTGTGTTTTGGCTGTATTATATAACATTACACATAAAAACACAATGTGACACTATGTCAATGTAAGCAACTTATGCTATAAGAGTGCTACAAATAACGGAGTATGGCGATTCTGGTGAATTGAGTGCTTAAAGCAACACAATATTGGTCTTCTATTATTGAGAGGTTTGTATTGAAATGAAGTTATTGTCATTGTTCTTTAACATTTTCCACATTTCAGTATTGTGGTGGTTATTTTTGAGAACAGAAACTATAGCAAATATACTGGTGAGCTCTTATTTGTTTAGACAACAAGTGTTCATACATGTATGGGTATTAGCAACGTGTATAAGATAAATTGAAATGTCAAAAAATATTGTAGTTTTAAAGTTCATTCAAAGTAGTAGTTATTGTGTGTAAAGAAGTCTACATACACATTCTCTGTTCCTGGACACACCCTAAAATTGCTTACTAGTTTTTTTGTCTGGACTTAGCACTTGTGGGCTAGTTGAAACTAATTAACGACTCCTTCAAATGCAACCATTCACTCTCACCTTCTTAGCAGAGTCCTATAATGTTGAACTTAAAACAATATGTGCATTTAAGTCAATAGGTCCTTGTTGTCTCTATGCATATAAAATAGGAACAGTATCATCTGAAGTTATGGGAGGGGCTGCTAACTACACATATTAAGTATCCCCAACATTAGTTAGATAGAACAATCAGAGCTCATATACATGTTCTATTGTATACTAATATATAACAAAATAATTACTTCTTCTGTCAAGAAAGACGGAGCAAATTTATGATACCCAAGGATTTAAAGTTCACAAAGCTTTTGCAA
>NW_024534448.1:0-20107 GCF_016097555.1 Gigantopelta aegis
GTTTAGATTGGTCTCTTTCATAAGAAATCTTCTCAACATACTTCTAATATATTTTTTTCGATGTAAGAGATTGCATGTATGTGCTATCTCTATCTTCACATTACCCTATTTTGAGTCCTCTCATTGTCATGTTGCGGCCCTAGTATATTATAGAGAGCAGGTGGAATCACTTCATCATTATACTTGTGCAACTCGGAAAATTCACATTTTGTTAGACGGTAATAAGATAGGTCTTTTGCGGCATTTTTATATTAATGCATTATGCATGAAACACTGTTCCAATTTGATTTGTAGCACACACATCTAAGTGGTAGTAAGTTACCCAGTAGAAATCTACTTTCTCACCAAGTCTCAATGACTAGATGTCATATCCTCCAATTTGTATTCTCTCATTCTGACTTGACCGCTAGATATAATGAAAGTTGATGATTTTCTCGTAGCGTGAAAACCTGGGTAAAAACATCTGATAGGTATACAGATTCAACTGATGGAGGTGCTTTCGCAATTTCATAAATCTATTTTGCTTTTGCTATTTTAGACTCCAGCTGTCCCTTCCATGGACAAACCATCTGAAACCTGTCAAAACGTGGTCCGTTTAGTATAGATGGTAGTCGATAGAAAAATCATTCTGGTAGTATTGGAGGTACGTGGAGAACGTTTTTCCTGCTGTATTTTACGGAGCTTGCCAGGATTATTTTCTTTTCAAAGGTGAATATCAAAGTACAAAACCATTAGTTATTTCTTCATAATCACATTATTTTCTTTTCATCGCATTCAATAATAGTTATTCCATTCAGTAGATATCGTTTGCACTCATCGGGTAGTCCAAACTTGAAGCAATGCTTTCATGTAACATTTTGTAGTCCCACAAGTTAAGGTAAATTTTAGTTTTTAGGGATAACAACTTCCACTGTTGTACCATAGTCTGGACTGTTAAACTTTGATATGAAATTTTGATCTTACTATGCAAAGGCTGTCCCATTTCTCAATTCTTTATACTTGGCAAGTGCTTTTTGATCTTCATTGATAAATGGTTTCTCCACAATACAATGTTTCTCACAAACAGGTATTTCTGTCATCTTTTCCACTTTCAGCTTTGAGTTGTATCACAGTACACTGATGAGGATCTTGTATTAGTATAGTAATTGTTTGAGGTAGATCACCCACATATTACTAGTAAACCAAAGTGTTGATTGTGTAATAAGAGAAAATTATTAGTTGAGTTGCTCTTTGTTATGACTCGTTTGAAGAATTGCTTATGAATGCAATATTTTTTGTGACATCACCAGAAACTTGCTGATGTCGCTGTCACTTGTTGTCCCTTGTGATCATGAAGACATGTTAGCTATGAATAACCTCGACAAACACAGCATGTGTATTGCACTTGTTCTAATTTGTTTTACTATATAAAGTGATAATAATGTGATTGTTGTGAATTCAATTGTTTCCCTATGTTTATATCCCATGAAAATGAGGTTACATATACAACTGTACACTTGATGTTTTAATTTACTAACTTTTGTTTATCCAGAAAATTCTAACTCTGAAATAAGCTTGTTTATTGTAAATACAAAAGGTACATTCTTACTCACACTGGGTGAATTTAACTAGGATAGTTACTATATTAAAGATATTATCACTGTTAAAATAGATGAGTTGGATTATGTTTTAGTTGTTTCTTCTGATTGTATGCTTGCTTACAAAGTAAATTGATAAATATAAAAAGGTGTACAATTCTGGTTACTATTTACTTAAACAAACAAACTTTCCAAAAGTACATATATGTACACTTAGTTTGCAGGGATGTGCCTATTATACATATTATTCCATAGTTACAGTCTTCACGCATAATGACACAGCAAAGCTACCATTAATTATATATGTTTATGAAAATGATTTTGTCTAGCTAATAAAATATGGTAGTAATATTAATCTGGCCACATTGTAATATAATGTAATGTATTATATGTATATCTAAATATTGCGCAACAAAATGTCAGCTGGTAAATATCAAATTTCTGGTTAAATAAAGCAAAGGTTTACAAAATTAGCTAAAAAAAGAAATTGTTTATAAAACAAGAAATGTACATATGGCAATAGCAATTCATTCATTAGAGTGTTTTTTTTTTGAGTCAGTAGTGATGTGGCAATCCATCTTTAATATCAGCCATTTTCTTACTTTCAGATTTGTCTCTTTTCAAAGTATGACACTTTTTTTCTTGAAAGTATAGTAGAATATTCGTTAAAATGGCACCAGAAAAGTAATTTATTATTCCATTCAGCAAAATGTACAAAATTAAAAACTAATGTCAGCAAATAGTATTTAAAATTGTTCACACCAAGGGGGATATAAATTTCAATAGCAAATCCCACACATTTAAGTTGTTTAGTAGAACACAGCATCCATCTTTAATATCAGCCATAGACTTTACTCAGAAATACCACTACCAAATGTACCTGTCTTTTTTGGACATAAAGTATATCGCTACTGTTCCTTCACAATTACTTACTATTTTCACTAATGTCTCCAGTGTTATTTTGTCTGAAGGATATATGATAATGGATGAAAGTGGATCTACTATCTCATTCAGTGGCACTGAAAAAATAAGATCACTTTTTGATGGAATATTTTCTTGAGCTATGTGGATGGTTCCTTCACTTTGATACATTTTCCTTGACGAATTTCTGTTAACTTGATAGTAGCTCCATCATGAATACTGGGATAGTTACGTATAAGTTTAGGTCTACTTTATTGTCCCAATCATATAAGACTTTATCTCAATCTTAACTTTTGTTGACAGCCGGTATGTTAACATGTTCTTGAATTACTTGACGAAGTTTGAAAACTGGAGTCAATTCGCACTCTGGTACTGGTACTTCAAATTCTGTTGGTGGTTGAGCTGTTACTTTAAACTCCAGGTGCTTTTCCAAGCATCAATTGAGTACCTGTTTGAGAAACTGGTTGGTGTTTGTAAATTTCAGTCATGTCTTTTGCAGATAGTGCTACAGGCACATACATTGATTTTCCCTTAGATTTTCAGGTGTTGCCATGGTACTTTCTATCTTTGAAAGGAGTAAACTTAAGTGTATAATCTGCTTAAGATATTCTGTGATTTTTCTTTGGTTTTTTTCATGATCTTCATCTTTAAGTACAGTCGCTCCAATTGGTAAGTAATGCTTAACCTCAACTGGAAATCCAAATTTATGGCAATGCATTCGCGTACCCTTTTTCACAGTCCACAACTCTATCTGACCCTCCAGGGATGAAAAGTTTGACTTCTCCATTATAGTCTGTACGTTTAGCTGTGATCTCTATGTTTGGTCTTTTAACACAAACAGCTGCACCACTTTCCAAGCCTTTGTCCTGAAGTTTCTCTTCATCATTGCCCAGTTTCATTCTCTCCCAAATAGAGGCTTTGTTCATTGACTGGTATATCTGTCTCTTTGTGGATTTTTTTTTCTTTTAAGCTCATTCACTGTACATGCTTTGGAATCCTCTATATCAATCTCAATGGTATCACTTTCAGGTATATCTCCCACAAACAAATAACCCCAAGGCTCAGGGTTAGCCATTTTTTGAGAATATAGGATAGACTTGCCTTTATAGGACATTGTTGCTTATTAATTAATTAACAGAAGAAGCGATGAATATTGTTAATCTGCCATCCCATTTCTTGTTTGTCAATAATTATATAGTAATTATATATTATAGGTATTACAAGTAAAAGTTGGTTAATAACTTAAACTGCTATTTGTATTGTTGATACAACAATTGACTTTTTAATTTTTCTCTATATCTTTATTGTTTTTATATGTATTATGTGATATAGTTTATGAGTGCAAACTTAATAACTCATTTTAAATCAGTAATTATGTATTTAATTGGATTCTTTCTTGTTGTTGCAATACTCTCTGCCTTGTGAGTATTATAGTAGTTAATATTAGTCTCACAAGCTAGACTCAACCCCTATGATTGAATGACAGACAGGGAAGGGTGTAGGAAATTATAATAAAGCAACTTGTTCTGCGCATATGAAACATTGCAACATGTCACAAGTAGGCGTTTCTATGTAAATATTATGAAATAATTATGAAGTGGTTATCTCAAAGTATACTAGTATAACTTGTTCTTCTCTTTTAGAGAGTAGGTAGTACTTTTAACTATTTAATCATTTGCTTCCATCTTGCAGCTTCAATTAAGTTCACATTACATTGTCAAATTTTCAGTCCCACCCATCATTATTATAGAACATTATATTACGTGTATATATACAGTATATATAGTATATATAGTGGTTATGAAATATTCATTAAATTGACAAGAACATGTTAATTTTATTGTTTAGGGTAATATCACAGCCCTGTAAGGTTAAATGTTGTTGTCCTCAGTAGAACCAGACATAACTTAATACATATTACGACTAACTTAATTATTTAACCCCTATATGTGAAGGAAATATGAAGGAAATCATAAGGTCCCCCCTCCAGGGTATATTGCAACCCTTAAGGTTATATGTTGTTTGCTTTATGTCTGAAATTATGAAGGAATTATTAAGGAACCTCTCCCAGTAAAATGTTCAGGTCGTGTTGTTAGTATGTTTTCAAATAATTAAATATTCTGTAATATCAACATTCCAAATTTGTTGCATTCTTTTTTAATGTTAATCTTATGATGACAAAAGACTATTTGTGTGACATCACTAGGAAATTTTTGCTGATATTACATAAGGTACATTCTTACTCACACTGGGTGAAATTTAAATTTAAACAGGATGGAGTTACTATATTGAAAATATATCACTATTAAAATAGATTAGTTGGTTGTTTTTAATTGTTTTTCTTGATTGTATGCTTCCTTACAAAAATCAAATTTTTGTTCAAATTATACAACAATGGTAATTGGTTCAGTAGAGTCTCTATTATTACTTTTGAGTCAGTAGTGACGGCACCATCCATCTTTAAGATCAGCCATTTTCTTCACTTCAGACTTTGTCTCTTCACCAAATAAAAGTGAAGCCATCTTAGATGGAGTCAGTTTTGCATTACCTGATTTCACTTTAATGCTTTTCCCTTTAATTTCTCAATAATGATAGAACTGATAAAGCTTTGTCATTAGGTCTCTATAAACCTGCTGCTTTGTTGTTTATAAAGAAGGATCTAGCTTGTTAAAGTTATCTGGTAGAATATTTTCAAATATTATCCTTCTGGGAAGTCATTATGTGTTATATAGAAACTGACACTCCCATTCAAATATCGGCTATGAATCTCATTATATATATATATATAATATATATATATAATATATATATATATATAATTATATATTATATACATATATATATATGTGTGTGTGTGTGTATGAATTTCTTTGTTTTTCATATTATTTACTTTAATTATTGAAGATCTAAAGAACATGCCACACATTATTTACAAAAACTGATTGTTATAAAAATTTGCGTTCATCTATACTAACTCTACATCCATCTTTTAAAGACACTGTTGATTTCACTGTATAAAATTATCTTTAATGTTTATTGAAGCCTTCTTGCTCCATGTACCCATCATTTTGATTGACTTCTTCAATATCAAGATAATCTTTTGATATCCGTTTTTTGTCTTGACACTCGCTTACTATCCCTGCTAAAGTACTAATTGTCATTTTATCTGGGTTGTGTATATTAATTGAAGATGGTGGTAACTTTGAACTACTATTCGGTCCTTTGAATTTTCGGGAAATATTAGTAGTTTCATCTGAATTTTTTGCTTGACGAATGTTGAAAGTAAAGATTGTTCTCAGATGGAAGCAGCTTAGACATTTTGATGGTCGCTTAAAAATGATATTTATTACTGATCTGACTTTTCAAAGATGGATGTTGCTCTGTCATAAATATGGGATAGTTTTTACGTAGAAGAGAAGAGTCTATATATCTCATCCCAATCTTCAAGTACTATCTCACCAACTTTGATCTTTTGTTGATTAATTGGTATACCAAACTTGCTACAAATAATTTCACGAAGTTTGAAAACTGGAGTCATTGCATGTTCTGGTAAATGTATTATTTCTATTGCTTGTGAACTTGTTTGACTGGTTTCACTTGTTTGTTCATTCCACTGACTTGTATAACTTGTTTGATGTATACCACTTGTTTAATGGAAAAGACTGAACACTTACTACCTTTAGTGTCCAGCTGCCTTTCCAGAAACCAGACTCAAAAGAGTGCCACTCGATAGAAAGTGTGATGCTCATTGTAGATTTGTAGTAGAGAGAAAGTCCAGTGACATTGTTGATGGTATGTGTGTACATTTGTATCGGCTCACTGGGCTAGCTATGCAAAGCTCTTTCAGTGGAGTGAACATCAAAGTACAACCATTTGTTATTCCTGAAATAGTACTAATTTTTTTTCCTGGAAGTATGTTATATTCAATGAGTGTTGCTCCACTAAATATATAATGTTTTAGAATTAATAGGAAATCCAAACTTGAAGCAAATATGTTCATGTAGCATGTGGGTAGTCCACGAGTCAAACTCACTTCTTGGAATAGAAAGTTCTATTATTGAGCCACTGTCTTGATGTTCAACTTTAATAACAATATTTGATGTTGTGAGACAAAGAACATCACCATTTTTTTATTCCTTTTAAATTTGCAAGAGGTGTTATATCATCAAGAAGAGGTGTCTTTCCATAGTATATTGTCTGCTCACTAACAGGTACTTTTGTTTTCTTTCCACACTTCAATCTTAACTTGTTTCACAGTCCACTGGTTAGGATCCAGTATCGTTACAATTACAGGTTCAGGTAGATCACCACAAACGACAAGTACCCAAGGGGTAGATGCCATTGATAGAAGAGCAGCCCTTGTATTAGGAAATAGAGGGGGAGTTTTACATTGAAATTTTAAGCATTTCCTGCTATTGCTATGAATACTATCACTAAATTTATTAAATAAATAAATTGTGAAGAAGGGTATATTTTCACTCTCAATTTGTTGTTCATTTAATACGATCATTTGATAGAGGCGAAGTAAATATATTGGTTCTTGTGTGTACTGTTATCACTTTGTGTCATTTGTCATTGTCAATAGTTACATGTTATTGTATGTTAATCAAATGTAGTGTGTGGACACATTTGACAAAAAATAGTATGTTAACACAAAACACAGCATTATTTAAATTATATTATGTTTTAAAAGTTATGAAAAGCTAATATATAAAAAATGAACTTTTTTAGAAAATGTTATAGTTTTGAAAATGCATGAACACTTGCTTGTGGACAAGTATTAAGTTTTCCTTGCTGTGCTAACTCGACATCCATCTTTTAAAGCAGCAATTGATTTTTTACTGTAGTAAAATCATCCTTAACATCAATTGTAGCTGTTTTGGTCCACGTACCATCAATTTGGTTCTGTTCTTCAATGTCAAGACAATTATCACTACTACTACTAACAACATTGTATTCACATGCCACAACTATTTTGAATTCACATTCCACAACTATTTTATATAGCCTCATTAATGTCATTTTGTCCGGGTTGTGTATGTGATGGAAGAAGGAGGAATTATATCTTTAGACGAATATGAGTTAGTAACTATATCCTCCTTTTGGTGGATATATGCTTGATGAATCTGGAAAACAAAATCTTTTGTAGATGGGGACAGTTTTCTGTATGGTTGCTTCAAAATTATATTCATTACTCGGTCTGACTCCTCTATGACCTCCAGGTGGATGTAGCACCATCATGAATGTTAGGGTAGTTTCGTAGGAGTATGATCCTATTGTCATCATCCCAATCCTCTAAAGTTATATCTCCAATTTTGATTCTCTGTTGATTAATTGGTACACGCAAATTCATTAAAAATTATTTCACGGAGTTTAGGAACTGGAGTCTCAGCATGTTCTGGTATGTGTATTATTTTTGTGGTTGGTTGAGTGTTTTCTCTCACACTATGCATTGGCTCTACTTTGATCACCTTCAAGTCCCAACTGCCTTTCCAGATACCTCGTTCATCGTATGAACCACCATGAAGTGATCGCTCATTATAGAGTGTACTCAAAAAGTCTTGTGATATTGTTGGTGGCATGTGCACAAGTTTTCCAGAGGGATCTATAAGACTTGCTATTTTCAGTTCCTTTAGAGGAATAAACAGGAGAGTACAGCCTTCTGGGTTATCACTGGACATTGTGTAATTTTTTAGTTCATTGTCTTCAATGACAGTTGTTCCACTAAATAAATAGTGTTTGCAATTTTCTGGAAACCCAAACTTAAAGCATATGTATTCATGTAATATGTGAGAAGTCCACAAGTTGAACTCGCTTCTAGGAATAGCGACTTCTACTATTCCACCATGGTATTGATGTTCAGCTTTAATGATATAGCTTGATCTTGCAAGACAGAGTGCTTTGCCATTTTTCATTACTTTATACTTGGCTAGAGGTACTGTATTATCTAGGAGAGGAGTCTCCCCACAATATAATGTTTGCTCACTGACAGGTATTTTTGTTTTTTTTCTCCACTTCATTCTTAAGTTGGGTCACAGTCCAAGTAAAGGGTCTGGGATAGTTAGAATTATCGGTTCTTGAAGATCACCACAGATAATGAGCCCCAGGTGTCACTGTTGTTTAAAGCTTAAAGAGGCCATTTTAGAAAAGTGACCCTTGTAGTAAGATAGGTGGGGATTACACATAGTTATGTGAGATATTTCCTGCTAATACAATGAATACAATCTTCCGAATTGTTTAAATTAATAATGTACATACTTACTAGTCAGGTCACTGGTAATAATATAATAGCTACTAATTTCAACATTGTGATTATATTACAATGAACTCTTAAGATATGTAAGAGATATTCTGTATACTGTTAGCTTTTAACAGGAGATTTAAAATGAACACAACATTGTCGAATCCTGAATCCTTCTAAATATTACTTCATACTAATACTCCTTCACTACTTCTGTCTTTGTAAAGGCTCATCAATTTAAACTCCCTGTCCATTTCCAATATGTTAAACTGTGTAAATTAATAGATCTACTTCCTGACTCAATGACTCGGACACATGTTAAAACTGGAGTCAGAAATTTACAACTAATGTATAATCTTATAAATGGTTGTTTGATTCTTGTGACTTTAATGTTTAATGATTCGTATATGACTCTGTTGTGTTTTGTTAAGATTGTGACATGTAAATGTTTTCCACAGTAACTATAGACATTTTACGTAAATGGTATATTTATTGGACAATTCAACAAAATACTTCACAACTTATAATTAATCTCAGGAAATAAATTTGAAATAGTTCATGTAAGGGAATGTACATAATTTACAATAGTAATTCATGCATTGAAATGTTTTTTGTTACAGTTGAGTAGTAATGCAGCATCCATTTGTGTATATGGTGCAAAGTAAGGCCTTTGTTAGTAATGACTTACTTATTTTCTACTTTTCTTTTTTTTATAATTTGTTAGCTCTGTTTTTGATGATAGTTAGAGCATGGCTATGAAGCATTTAGAGGTATAGCTGATGTGACTATATGGTTTAAAATATAAGGGTGTTTAAACCTAATAAGCATTGTGATAACCATGCTCTCCAATTCTACATGTGCAGTGGTTTGTTTTTGTTATCATTGTAAATGAGGTTAACCAACTCCTCCCTTCAAGAACATGTAGATCAATTACAACAGGTGGAGTAGGTCTCTAAGTTTGTTGCATGTATGTTAAAGAAATATAAAGGACATCAATATTTTACTCTCCCAGTTACAGGTGTTATGAGTACTGATAAATGACTTGTTTGTCTTCTGGTAATCATGTTATAGACATCACACATGTAATGTATGTACCTGTCTGATATTATGTGTATATCTCTACTATAACAATGAAATATTCATTAAAATGACAAGGAAATAGTACATTTTATTGTTCAAATTCACAAACTATGCAAAATCAAAACAAAGTCGGCAAGTAATGGTAACATAAGTCACACATTTAAGTCTGTTTAGTAGTGACACAGTAGCCATCTTTAATATCAGCCATAGACTTTACTTTAGAAATACCACTACCAAATGTACCTGTCTTTTGGACATAAAGTATATCGCTACTTGTTCCTTCACAATTGCTTACTACTTTCACTAATGTCTCCGTGTTATTTTGTCTGAGGGATATATGATAATAGATGAAGGTGGATCTACTATCTCATTCAGTGGCACTGAAAAAATAAGATCACTTTTTTGATGAAATCATCTTGAGCTACGTGATGGTTCCTTCACTTTGATACATTTTCCTTGACGAATTTCTGTTAACTTGATAGTAGCTCCATCATGAATACTGGGATAGTTACGTATAAGTTTGGGTCTACCTTCATTGTCCCAATCATATAAGACTTTATCTCCAATACTTAACTTTTGTTTGACAGCTGGTATGTTAACATGTTCTTGAATTACTTGACGAAGTTTGAAAACTGGAGTCAATTCCGCACTCTGGTACTGGTACTTCAAATTCTTCTTCAAATTCTGTTGGTGGTTGAGCTGTTACTTTAAAACTCCAGGTGCTTTTCAAGCATCAATTTGAGTACCTGTTTGAGAAACTGGTGGTCTTTGTAAATTTTCAGTCATGTCTTTTGCAGATAGTGCTACAGGCACATACATTGATTTTCCCTTTGATTTTTCAGGTGTTGCCATGCTTACTTCTTTTGAAAGGAGTAAACTTAAGTGTACAATCCGCTTGAAGATATTCTGTGATTTTCTTTGTTTTTTTTTTCATGATCTTCATCTTTAAGTACAGTCGCTCCAATTGTTAAGTAATGCTTAACCTCAACTGGAAATCCAAATTTATGGCAAATGCATTCGCGTACCTTTTTCACAGTCCACGACTCTATCTGACCTCTAGGGATGAAAGTTTTGACTTCTCCATTATAGTCTGTACGTTTAGCTGTGATCTCTATGTTTGGTCTTTTCAACACAAACAGCTGCACCCACTTTCCAAGCCTTTGTCCTGTACTGATGAAGGTTTGTATCATTGTTCTCAAGTTCATTCTCTCTACAGTAGAGGGTTTGTTCACTGACTGGTATTTGTGTCTTATCTTGGATTTTACTTTTAAGCTTCATTCACTGTAACATGCTTTAGAATCCTGTATATCAATCACAATGGTAATCACTTTCAGGTATATCTCCACAAACAAATAACACCCAAGGTTCAGCCATTTTTCTTACTGTCTAGCAATGAGTATTGTAATCTAGGGCAGCCCATTTCCTGTATTAATGTTGTGACTATACTCTTAGATGAAATGTGTAATAAATTAGTTATATATACATATACACACATATATGTGTATGGGTATGTTTGTTTTATTGTATATAAAACCACATCCTTTACCACCAATGCATTTAGCAACCAATGAATTTTATTAACCCTAACTCCAAGCAGTATGGAGATGGATGTGACTTGATCATACTTGAAAGCTTCTGCCTATAAATATTTCTAGCAATTCTATAGGTATTAGTCTTCCTTAGACATTGATGCTAATTATATAAACTAGTCAGTAACAGTGTAAAAGTAGAATGTGTGAAATTAAATAGTACTATGTCAGTATTTGGTATTAATTAAGAGCTATAACTCCTATGGTAGTTAATAGTATACATTACTACATTATTTTGATATAATATATACATTATATAGTCTGTAACTATCTGACTTCATTCACATCAATGCTTTTCCTTTAATTTCTTCCAGTTAGATGGTAGCTCCATCATAAATAGGAGGGTAGTTATGTAGAAGTAAGGGTTTGCCCTTACAGTCCTCACACACAATGATATAGCAAAGCTAACACAGATTTAAAAAAAAACAATTTTTTAGAAAATTATTTTAATTCAACTAATATAATACTACCAACATGCTATTCACACAATAATGTAAAGTCTCTATATTACTTTTGAGTCAGTACTGATGTGGCATCCATTTTTAATATCAGCCATTTTTCTTTACTTCAGACTTTGTCTCTTTACCAAATATGACACTTTTTCTTATGATATAAAGATGATCACTACTTCTATCTTCACATTGGCTCACTACCTCACCATATTTTTCAGTACTTTGTCATCTGTTGCATAGATGTTAATGGTTGAAGGTGGATCTACATATGCTTTCTCACTGGTGGCAACCGAAAAAAGTGAGGCCATCTTTAGATGGAGTCAATTTTTGCATTACCTGATTTCACTTTAATGCTTTTCCTTTAATTTCCTCCAGTTGGATGGTATATACTATAAAAATTGACTGATTGATCTAACCAATCCACGACATTTTACATTGCTTTTAATAAAGGATAAGATGATGCAAACTAGTTAACATTGTACTGCTGCCATTACTAAATAATCTGATTGACAGTTATGTAGTTAGTAAGTAATCAGAACAATCAAAATCTGTTTAACATCTCATTAGCTAACCAATGCTTTAAGGGCTGTTACTACATGTATTCTGGGGCAGCTTTGATTACTATGAACTACACAGTTTGTGGGCTTAAACAAAGATAGCCCACAAGAGCAGGTGGTGTAATAATATATAGGGATGCCCTATTATATATTCCATATAGTAAATGCCTTTGTGTATCAAAAAAAGCACTTTCATAATTCCAAATGTGTAGTATATAGGGAAAACCTTTTTATATATACTATAGTGATGGCTATTGCAGTAATCAAACAGTGTAAATTATTCATACCTTTAATGTCAAACTGTTTTATTAATGATAAAATAGCAGTTTAACTTGTATACTATATCTTTATAGAGTTAGTCAGGTAGTATAGTTAATTTCAAATCTAACCAGAAGATAAATTTAAAACATTAAGGAATTTATTGGTTATGACTTAAAGCATCTGTGATTAGATCAACTTGTAATTATAGAATGTGTGATATTTAATAACACTATGACAAAATTGTTATTCACTAGAAAGTCCAAAAAAAACCATCCTCTGGTAGCACATTACTACATTATTTTGATATATATAATACATTGTATAGTTTGTAATACAGAGTATATTGTATATCATAACTTTAATTATAACATCAGTGCCTAGAATAGTAGTAATATTGTATAACAGTTCAGTTAATCAATATGTTATGTCCTCTAAGGTGTGTACGTGTACCTAGTGTCATGCATTTTTTTTAGATACCATGTAATGAAGCTGGTTATAGTAATTGTATACTTGAACATTATCACTAACGATATATTTATTACAATTCCATAACTATGTGTTATTTGTAGCAATGTGAATTGGTCATATAATATAACATTTTCAGACATCTAACTGTGTTACATGTATCAATATATTAAGGAAATATGAAGGAATCAGTATGGTACTTAACTAAGTCACAGCTGTTATAAGTACTGATAAGTCACTTGTTTGTCGTCTGGTAATCATATTATATACATTACACATGTAATGTATATGTACTATGTGTACATGTGTACTGTGGTAATAGAATATTCATAAAATGCAAGAAAAAGTGATTTATTATTCAAATTCAGCAAAATGTACAAATTAAAACTAAAGTCAGCAAATAGTGTTTTACAAATTGTTCACACAAGGGAATATGTATCTAAATTTCAATAGCAAGTCACACACATTTAAGTCTGTTTAGTAGTAACAAAACACATCCATCTTTAATATCAGCCATAGACTTTACTTCAGAGATGCCACTACCAAATATTCTTCTCTTTTGGATATAAAGTTTTATTGGTACTTCTTCCTTCACAATTGCTTACTATTTTCACTAATGTCTCCAGGTGTCATTTTGTCTGAAGGATATAGATAATAGATTGAAGGTGGATCTACTATCTCACTCATAGGCACTGGAACAATAAGATCACGTTTCTGATGGAATCAGTCTGCATGTGATGGTTGCTTCACTTTGATAGATTTTCCTTATACGAACTTTTGTTAACTTTGGATCGTACTCCATCATGAATACTGGGATAGTTACGTAGAAGTTTGGGTCTACTTCATCATCCCAATCATTTAAACTTTATTTCCAATACTTAACTTTTGTTGGCTGACTGGTATAGTGGTTTTTACATGTTCTTGAATGATTTCACGAATTTTATAAACTGGAGTTACTTCAAGATCTGATACTTGTATCTGCTGTGATTGAGGTTTTGATTTTTTGAACAGAAACTGGTTGGTGGTTTTACAGATATATTCCAGGTGCCTTTCCAAGCTTCAATTGGAAACCTTTTTGTATCTGTAGAAAGTGTTTGGGCCTGTGAATATTTTAGTCTTGAGGTCATCTACAGATAGTGTAGCTACAAACATAGACTTTCCTTTGATGTTCCAGGTGTTGCCATACTTACTTTTTTAAGAGGAGTAAATGTAAGGGTACTATCTTCATAAGAACATCATCATTTTTTTACAAGATATTCACTGATTTCCTTGTTATCATCATCATCTTTAAGTACGGTCTCTCCACTTATTAAGTAAATGTTTAGTCTCAACTGGAAACCCAAATTTATGGCAAATGCATTCACGTACCCTTCTCACAAGTCCACGACTCCAACTGACTTTCTAGGAATGGAAAACTTTGACTTTACCATCAATTTCCGAAGATGTAGCTGTGACTTCTACGTTGTTTTGTCTGTACGTTGAGCTGTGATAGCTATGCTTGATGTTATTTTAACACAAACGCTACACCACTTTTCAATCCTTTTGTCTTCATACTCATCAAGATGCTTGTATTTTCTTGCTTGAGTTCTTCATACTCATCAAGATGCTTGTCATTTTTTTTTTTTCCTCGAGTTCTTCCTTTCCACAGTAAAGGGTCTGTCATTGACTGGTATTATATCTTCCTTGTCTTGGATCTTTTCTTAAGGTCATTCACTGTACATGTTGAGGATCTTCTATATTAATGTAAAAGGATCACTTATATCTCCACAGATAACAAGCACCCAAGCTTTTTTGAGAGTAAGGCCTTACATTGTTCTTCAAATCTGAATAGACATAAATATATTTGTTCACCATGCTTGAGTTTGTCATTCCACAATACAGGGTATATTCACTAACATCTATATTTGTCTTCTGTTGGACTTTCCATATCAGTTGGTTGACGTACAACTTTGAGCATCTTCAATATCTACTTCTTTTTCTTCTACATCGCCACAAATCTTAAACTTCCAACCTTTTTTCGAAGATCGCGAATAGTTATATGTGTGCCATTTTTAATTCTGGATAGACAGAAAGACTTTTGTTCATCATGCTTAAGTTCTTTCTTTTCATGAAAGAGGGTCTGGTCACAAACAGGAATTTGTGTCTTATCTTGCACCTTTTGTTTGAGGTCATTACAACTTTGGCATTTTCAATATCCACTGATACTTCTACATCACCACAAATGTTTAACATCCAAGTTTTTTTCGTCAAGATCTCGAAGAGTTACATGTCCACCATTTTCCAATCCTGAATATGCATGAAAGACTCTTTTGTCATCATGTTCAAGTTTTCCTTCTCACAGTATAGGATCTGGTAACAAACAGGTTCTTTCGGTCTTCTCTTCTACCTTTTTTTGAGGTCGTTTATGGTCCAATTTCCAGCGTCGCAAACTATCCACTTCACATCCCCACAAATCTTAAGCTTCCATTTATATAAGAAAGTGGATGACCTTTATGGACCATATCTTTTGAGAAAACTGTTCTGTTATGTTGGTGGCATGTGTTTTAAAGTTCTCTAGTTGAATATGATGTAAAAGCTTTGGTAGCTTTTTTTTAATGGGGAGTAAAAATGCAGCCCTCCTCCACTTCAGGATAGTTTATAATACTCTTTTCATCATCTTTCGTTCGATGACTTTGGTACCACTTATTAGAATAGTGATCACATTCGACTTTAAACTAAAATTTATCGCAAACAGTTTCACGTACCTTTTTATAGTCCACGGGATCTAACTCATTTCTAGGGATAGATATTTCTTCTGTGCTGCCATCATCAGGGCGTGTAACTTTGATAACAAAGTTTGATTGCGCAAGATAGAGTGGCATGCCATTTTTAGGCCTTCATATTCACGAAATTTTTTTAGTAAGATTACTAAGTTCTGTCTCCCCACAATACAGGATCTGGCCCAATAGGATATGGTTTGTTAAGGCTTCAATCTCTTCCTTGAGCTTTTTCACAGTGCAATTGTGAGAATCCTCAATAAATACTGAGAAATTTTTACTTACAGCTCCACAAACAACTAACACCCAAGGCTCAGGGTTAGCCATTTTTGAGAAATATAGGATAGACTTGCCTTTATAGGACATTGTTGTTGTTAATGTAACAAAGAAGCACTGAATATTGTTAATCTGCCATCCAATTTCTTGTGTCAATAATTATATAGTAATTATATGTGACCTGATTTGCAAAAAGGGACCACTTCTGTCACAAACATTTGTGACCTGATTTGTTGAAAAAACACTGTTAAAACATAACAATAAACAGTTTTGCATACATGTAGAATAGTTATGAATATGTATCAAACTGTATGTATACAAAACTGAGATGTTTGAGATGTTTTTAACAGTAGTTTGTTCAAAAGTAGGTCACAAATGCTTTGACAGAAGTGGTCCTTTTTTGCAAATCAGGTCACATATATTTAGCTATCTCAAGTAAAAGTTTGGTTAATAACTTAAACTGCTATATTGTATTATTGATACAACAATTGACTTTTTAATTTTTTTCTCTATATCTTTATTGTTTTATATGTAATTATGTGATATAGTTTTATGAGTCCAAGCTAAATAACTCATTTTAAATCAGTAATTATGTATTTAATTGGATTCTTTCTTGTTGTTGCAGTACTCTCTGCCTTGTGTGTATTATAGTAGTTAATATTAGTCTCACAAGTTAGACTCAACCCCCTATGATTGAATGACAGACAGGGAAGGGTGTGGGAAATTATAATAAAGCAACTTGTTCTGTGCATATGAAAACATTGCAACATGTCAAAAGTAGGCGTTTCTATGTAAATATGTACTCAGAAATGCAATTACTATTTGAAACTATTGGGTGTGGTTTTTTACTAAAAATATCTCTGCTAGCCCCGCCCATAAGGTTAAAGTGTTGTTGCTTTTTTTTCTCAAAAAACCAGACATAGCTATTTAGCACACTCCCACTAACTCAGTATATAACCACAATATGTTAGAGGAAATTTGGAGGAAAAAAAGTTAAGTTAGACAATGTATCTATGAATAACCTTGACAAAACATCATATGTATTACATGTGTTCTAATTGTTTCCTATATAAAGTGATAGTCATGTGATTTTTATGATTCAATTGTTTTCCCTATATTTATGTCTTGTGAAAATGAGGTGACTGTACTGACCTGTACACTTGAGTTTTAATTTACTAACTTTGTTTATCCAAGAGAGTTCTAACTCTGAAATAAGGTTGTTTATTGTAAATACATAAGGTACATTCTTACTCACACTGGGTGAATTTAACTTTAAAGGACGGAGTTACTATATTGAACGATATATCACTGTTCAAAACAGATTGGTTGGTTGTTTTAATTGTTTTTGAGTGTATGCTTACCTACAAAGTAAATTGATTAAATAATAACGTGTACAATTCTGGTTTACTACTTACTAACAAACAACTTTCAAAAATTACATATATGTACACTTAGTTTGCAGGGATGTCCTATTATACATATTCCATAGTTACAGTCCTCACACATAATGTCACAGTAAAGCTACCACGAATTAATATGTGGCTTGATTTGCAAAAAGGGGACCACTTCTGTCAAAATATATGGACCTGATTTGTTAAGACGCTACTACTAAAACATACAAATAACAGTTTTGCATACATATAGAATAGTTATGGATATAAAGCAACTGTATGTTTACAAAACTGAGATTTTTGAGATATTTTAACAATGGTTTGTTTACAAATCAGGTCACAAATGTTTTAACAGAAGTGGTCCCTTTTTGCAAATCAGGTCACATATGTTTATGGAAATTTTGTCAAATAATAAAATATGGTATTAATAAAATACTGGCCACATATTATGTGCATTATAACATAATGTAATGTATTATTTTTTTAGAACAGCCATTTTCTTTAATCAGACTTCTTGTTTTAAGCCAAGTGATGACCCTTTTCTTTATAATATATAGGTGATGCTTACTTTTACTTTTTCATTTGCTTAGTACTTTCATCATATTTTCCATTTTATATCTACATGTATTTTTATTAATGGCTAAAGGTGCATTTTAAATATACTTGTCCACGTGATGCCACAGGAAAAGTGAGGGCCATTTTAGATGATTCAGTCTTGCATTACCTGACTTCGTTCACTTTCAATGCTTTTCTTTAATTCCTCCAGTTAGATGGTTACTCCATCATAAATACCAGATAGTTATGTAGAAGTAAAGGTCTGCCCTTAAAGTCCTCACATACAATGATATAGCAAAGCTAAACAAATTAAAAAAAAATTTTTTTTAGAAAATTATTTAATTCAACTAATATAATACTACCACATGCTATTCACACAATAATGTATATAATGTATTATGTGTAGGTGTATATAGGGGCAAAAATTGTCAGCTGGTAAATATCAAATTTTGGTTGAAATTAAAGAAAAGTTACAAAAATTTAGAAAGTTGATTGAAATTGTTTATAATAGAGACCTACATTTGACTAACAGCAATTCACTGATTGTAATGTAATACTTTTCAATGTAATATAATATATTATGTGGTGTGTGTGTGTATATTGGGCAAAGAATTTTAGTCTAAATATCAAATTTTTTGGTCAAATTATACAACAAAGGGAATTGATTCAGTAGAGTCTCTATATTACTTTTGAGTCAGTAGTGACGAGGCAATCCATCTTTAATATCAGCCATTTTCTTCACTTCAGACTTTTGTCTCTTTACCAAATATGACACTTTCTTTACGATATAAAGATGATTACTACTTCTATCTTCACATTGGCTCACTACCTTCACCATCTTTTTCAGTACTTTGTCATTTGTTTCATAGATGTTAATAGCTGTAGGTGGATCTATGTCTGCTCCTCAGCTTGTGGCACCGAAAAAGTGGAGGCCATCTTTAGATGGAGTCAATTTTGCATTACCTGACATTCACTTCAATGCTTTTTCCTTTAATTTCCTCCAGTTGGATGGTAGCTCCATCATGAATAGCAGGGATAATTACGTAGAAGTAAGGGTCTACTACCCTCATCATCCCAATCCTCTAGGACTGTGTGTCCCAATCATTATCTTCTGATTTTTTTGGTAGTATAGAGAATTCTTTGTGAATGATATCTCGTAATTCAAAAACTGGAGTCCTACCAAGTTTTGGCACAGGTACAGTACCTTTTCGAGTTCTTTCATTTTGACCATGCGACTATTTGTACGGATGATTCTTTGACAATCAGATT
The DNA here is from genome assembly GCF_016097555.1 of Gigantopelta aegis. Taxonomy (NCBI): domain Eukaryota; kingdom Metazoa; phylum Mollusca; class Gastropoda; order Neomphalida; family Peltospiridae; genus Gigantopelta; species Gigantopelta aegis. Next base: position 19,391 of record NW_024534448.1, read on the forward strand.
CCAAATGCCCTTCCATGCATCAAGTTGAAAACCTCTTTTATGACTATGGAAAGTTGTTCGCCCTTTGTAGAGTTTCATTAGAAAGGTCGCTTTTTTTTTCCGATATACCTGTCTGGTCATAGATAGGTTGTTTTCTGTGGATGTTTCATGTGTGGCTAGATTAGTTGTTTTCAGATGGCGTGCATATCATTTATGCCATTCTGGTTAAGCACCATCTCTCGCCTTGGTTTCAGGTACTTGTGATGTTTTCTTTATCAATGCCTTTAGCTATCATGATCGTCATCTTCAAGGATAGTTGTTCCACTGATTAAATAATGCTTGCACTCACTGACGAGTGGGAATCCAAACTTAGACCAATACATTCACGTACCATTTTTACTGTCCATTTTCAAGCTCACTTCTAGAATAGGTATGTCACTTGTGCCATTATCTCAGTACGCCAGCTTTACGGATCAACTCTGTCTTTTAAGGCAGAGCAGCCATTTTGTACCACAACTCACTCCCATCACTGGCTAAAGGTGGTTTTTTTCAGATATAAGTCTGCTCACTAACTAGTATCTGTCTTGTCTTGCACCTTTGTTTTGTTACTCAAGTGTACAATACCATTAATATTTATGGAAGGATTTGAACTCCCCTTCAAGTACCGGATTTTGTTTATAGAGTACCTAAAACTTCATCCTAAATGTAATACTCCTGGTTTTTTTGTCATCATTGAGA
>NW_024534449.1:0-12500 GCF_016097555.1 Gigantopelta aegis
ATGCAATAAAGTTAATTTAGATGATATTCCGACCAGATGCTTCAATTATAAATCAAAAGAGTATATATTTACTGTAGATACTGTGAGCTACAGGAAGTGCATAAATATACATTTTACAAGACCAAAGGAATGTAGGAAAAATTATTTATTACGATGACCGTGAAATAAGGCGACAAAAACAAGACATATTCAAAGTATTGCTAGTTGAGGTTCGTCTTGATGAAAATCTTCCGTTATGATATGATTATTAAATTAAATAGGCAACTATAAGGTAAACAAATGATGACTGACCATATTGAAGACAAAAATGTGTTTTACATAAGTACTGAAAAACATCAGATCATATCTAAAATGTAATAACATTGTATAATGATACAGTGATATATAATGATGCATTGGGGTCTACACTTTGGTTTGCATGGGACAGACGACATCTCCAATGCAATACAATGTCCCAAATATGTATTGTAACCTAAGTACTGAGGACGTACTCAGGCTAGCATGTTTTATGTACCGACCAAAATACGAAAATAATGGTCGATTGTCCCACTATTCTCGTTTCCTTCAGGCCATAGGTTTCTCTTTCTAGAGTATCTTGCGCTGTTTAAAACGAATGTTAAATAATTTGTCTTGTAGGTTGTATTTTCCTTTCCAACATGAAATGTAGTAACGCATATACTATAGGTCTCAGCTCTTGGATGACCCGATGACACACAGTCCAACCGACAGAGTTGACTTTGTGAGTGAGAACATCATGGTTACGAACAGCAGAGATGCTCTCCTTGGATCTCTCCTTCATGCATAGAAAAACTAATATTTATAACATACATATACTACCATGGTTTATAGTCCTTAGCTGTTATGCTGGGGGCAACAATTAAAATTCATAGTGTCCTTGATTGCTGTACTTCAGTTTAACACTAGTAGTAGCGCATATACTATAGGTATCAGCTCTTGGATGACCTGATAACACACAGAGTTGACTTTGTGAGTGAGAACATCAAGGTAACGAACAGCAGAGCTGCTCTCCTTGGATCTCTCCTTCATGCATAGAAAAACGAATATTTATAACATACATATATGTGTTAACACGTAACTGCCATGATTTATAGTCCTTAGCTGTTATGCTGGGGCCAACAGTTAAAATCCAGTGTCCTTGATTGCTGTACCTCAGTTTAACTCTAATTGGTCTGATTGCTAGTCCCTAATTAACTAAATGAGAAGTTCAATTGATTATTAAGTTATGGCGTACATGACAGGTGACAGAATAACAATTAATTGAATCGTACCTGCATAACTGCTAAATATATACATTGTGTGTGAGTATAGTTGTAAATGCTGCACTTGCAGTGAAATTATACCCACGACTTTCTTGGAGAAACAATCTCCATGTTGTAGCGTAAGTTTGTTTTGGGGGTTTTGTTTACACCTTTTTATCTAAAATAGATCAAAAAGGTTACGTTTTTTTTTTCGGACTGCGCCGTTCTTTGATGTTGGCTGATTTCAGTATTTGTTGTATGAAAATGTAACTTAGTGATTACAATAAGTTAAGAGCGGGTCACTTTTCGAACAGTTCAATTTTCGAACAGTTCAATCCTAAAATTGGAAATACAAATGATGATGATTTAATCGAGAATTTATTAAAATTTTACTTGAGTTTCTCTTTGTTAAACGATTTTAGACCATACGTTTGCAAACTTAATCATTGGCGGATTCAGAGGGGTCTCATAAGGGTTCCCTGACACCTCCCCACCCGTTTGAAGTGCCCCTTTAAATTATATATATATATATATTAATTCATCATCCATCACAATATACAACATTAAATTGCCCTGGAAATGAATCGTTGATCATCTTTAATTCACTTTTTTTCCGTTACAGATATTTGAAAGCTTAGCTCATTTGCCTTCGAGAAACTCATGCTTGCCTTTCTTTTTGAATTGTGTGACTCTCCCTTTACATAATACTGGATCCGCCCCTGTTAAGTGGAGGAGAATATGCAAAGAAGTGTGTATTTATCAGAGTGGCTTAGGGGAATGATTGTGACTTTCTGGCCCAAATCACTTTCTTCCTTTCTGTAACTCGTTTTCTTGCTTATATCCAATTAAGGTTCAAGCACACTGTCCTGGGCATATACCTCAGCTATCTGGGCTGTCTGTCCAGGAACGTGGTTTAGGCTGTTATTGAGAGAGAAGAAGGTGTAGTGTAGTGGTCTTACACCTACCCATTGAGTCATTAAATCTTCCTCTGGATGTGAGGCAGTACCGGGTTGCGAACCCTGTACCTACCAGCCTTCTGCCCGATGGCTAAACCACGACATCACCGAGGCCGGTCCAAAACACTAAATAGTGGAGGGGACTACCATATTTTAGAGATCAAGGTCAGATCAAGGTCGTACATGATGCACCCGCTAAACATGTAATTTATTTCCAATTTATTGTTTGACAATATTTGTTGTTTTTCATCTGAATGCGTTACTTATTAGTAGCATGACGGGTAGAGTATCCAGGCGACTTTGCTCTGAGTGTATCTTGCAGACAAACCGCTCGATCGGGCGATACCTTTCAGGAATATTATGATCATATTGCCATGGAGAGCAAAGAGCCTCAACAATGTGCGAGCCGTTGCCCGTGTTTTCAAATGCTTCCACAATGTTATCATTGGGAGGTAGTGAAAAGTAGACTAGTCAGGCCTCTTGCTTTTTCAAGTCCCATTGCTGCCACTCGATTGTGCACATCAATTGATCTGTATTTTGTTACCTTTCCAGTCACAGACGAAGTTTTGTAAATTCCTCTAAGTGGCCATTTGCTGTCGACCAGAAGAATGATAACATCTGTATCTGGAGACCAGATATTGATAGAATTCCGCTTTGACTTACGTGTTATAGCAAGTAGATGTAAAGGTATCATCGTGTCAGCTTCCTCATGGCTGTAAATCATCATATTCTGGAAGTACATCTAGAGTAGTGGATCTGAGTTTATCTTGCTAGGATACTACCAAGTCTGACTTTGATTCGTTGAATGCCTATAAAAGAGCCTTAGCAAGTAGCTCTTTCAGCTGGATTTGGGTTTTTTAATTTGCGAGTAGTTTTGTTAATGAAACTTTTGCAATGTTCATTTCGTCATGAATCACAAATTCCATTGCAGACGTCTTCTCGACTCTTTTGTCTCTTGTTTTGTTCTTCAGAGAAACCTCCAGGTATCAGTCGAATATGACTTCCGCTTATGCATAAACTTTCAGTAGATGACTAATCCTTTTTACGAAGGCTGTCTTAAGATGATAAATTTTTGTCATTGCATGTCTCTTCTTCATACTTTGCAAAACCGCCATGGCATCAATCATAATCACAGCTTTATTGGTTATGTCATTTTCACTAAACGATGCCACCTCTATCTTACCAGCTTCATCTATGTCAGCAACCACAGTAAGCATTTCTTCAGAATTAGCAATGATCCGTCACTGGCGAACATTGATTTTGGAATAAGCCACATCTCATTGTCCTCGATGGTGTCTAGCAAATTTTATACTAACTCTGGCCGAGAGTGCTGTACAACAAGGAATCGTGCAAGCAGCTGCTGGTCCTCCATCAATTTGATTATCTTACCTCCGACATGGAATCTCTCTTTGGCCACACAAGAGGAATAGGTCTTCAGTTTTAGTTCTGCCATTGTATCCCAGACGGAAATGGCAGAGCCCACCAGCATCCAACAAAAGTCTTATATGCTGATACATAACAGAAAATTCGTCACGACTGTTTGTTTATTTAATATGGAAAATATCAACTGAGTCAACGTTAATCAGTATTGATTAGCCTAGGTTGATATTTTACATATTAAACATATGAGTAGCTAATTATATTTATCCTATAATACTTCTAAAATAACATTTCCATTCGATATTTAGTAAATATCATAGTACTAAAGTCACGATGAATACAAATTACTTTGACATCACGCATTTTAACTAAATATTATGAAAACGTTATGCTCAGGTATACAGGTCTTATTGTTTTGTAAACAAATGACCCATTGACAGCAACACATTATTGCCTAGAGACCTTCCAAATTTACACATACCTTTAAATTTGCATACCATTATTACACGGGTTAAACCACTAAATTATCACATGGTTTTATGACATGGTTATTATGGGAAAGTTATATGATAAATACTAATATATAATATAACAGCATCAAAATGACATGGTTTGAAAACCGAACCATAAATTGTATATGACAGAAGTCGTGGGAGAAACAGAAATGCTGCTATACAATAGTTATAAATCTACACAAATTTCTAATGGTACCAATGTTTTTACGATTGAAAAGCAGCTTCCTACAATAAAATTTGTTAATCAGGAAAGAAAGGGAGCGTAAAAATATAATCTTATAAAACAGATGGCTGCTTAATACAGGTGGCCGCTTAAACAGGTTTGCTAGTTTAAACGTTATGTTGTCATGTTAGCGTTTATCACGAACATTGTGCATAAGTGAAACAAATAAATATCACATGCCTTTTTCGATTTCTCTGCTTGAGTATTTGTCTTGTGAAATCTTGAGGGAAGAGACCATAGGTCCTGCTTACAAGGCAACACGGAAACAAATGTTTTATTTAACAACGCATTGAACACTCTTTGTTATACGTCGTCGTAGTTCTGCTTAGAGAACAGAAACAAAAGTAATTTAGTCGTATTGTTCAATAATGAAGTTCTGTTTTTTTCCTTAAAGCACAGACAGGTCACACATATTGGAATGCATAAGAAAATGGAGTACGTCTGATATATTTCCACTATATTTGCGTCAACTCTCTTCATATATATTGCTTTTATTGCCATTTAACCTGAGATATATTGATATATATATATATATATATATATATATATATATATATAGAGAGAGAGAGAGAGAGAGAGAGAGAGAGAGAGAGAGAGAGAGAGAGAGAGAGAGAGAGAGAGAGAGAGAGAGAGAGATAGATATATATATATAGAGAGAGAGATAGATATATATATAGAGAGAGAGATAGATAGATATAGAGAGATAGATATATATATATAGAGAAATAGATATAGAGAGATAGAGAGAGAGATATAGAGATATATATATATAGAGAGAGATATATATAGAGAGAGATATAGAGAGAGATATATATATATAGAGAGAGAAATATATATAGATAGATATATATATATATATATATATATATATATATAGAGAGAGAGATAGAGAGAGAGAGACAGAGAGATATATGGAGAGAGGGAGAGAGAGAGAGAGAGAGGGGGAGAGGGGAGAGGGAGAGGGAGAGAGGGAGGGGAGAGGGCGATGGGAGAGGGAGGGGAGAGGGGGGGAGAGAGGGGGAGAGAGGGGAGATAGGAGAGAGAGATAGGGGGGAGAGAGAGAGATAGGGGAGAGAGAGATAGGGAGGGAGAGAGAGAGAGATAGGGAGAGAGAGATATAGGAGAGAGAGAGAGAGAGAGAGAGAGAGAGAGGAGAGAAGAGAGAGAGAGATAAGAATAGGATAGAGAGAGAGAGATATATAGAGATAGAGAGATATAGATATATATATAGAGAGAGATAGTATAGAGATAGAGAGATAGAGAGGAGATATATAGAGAGATATATATATATATAGAGAGAGAGAATATATATAGATATAGATATATATAAAATGCCCACCCCCAAAAACTCCACCAAGGGGAAAAAACAAAAACAAGAATAGGAAAACAACAAACAACAAAACAACAAAAGAAAACAACAAAAAACAGGAAAAAAAACCACACCGAAAAAAACGTGTCATTTTCAGTTTAGAGAGAGACCAATTCTAGGCTTACCTCGAAAAAAAACCTCTATTATTTGTTCCCTGATTCAGTATGTAGTGCTAACCCACTTGGTTTATGCTAGCCACGGCCGAGGTGTATGGCGCAGCAATTGTATTTTTATTCATATCTTGGAAAATCGCACGCTCTGCATGCATTGTGTAATGTATATACGCCTGATCTTACACCTCACCTTTCGACTTCGTTAAATCAGAGAGAAACAAATGAAAACTGAAATAAATTCATCATTGGTTGTCTAAACAGTTTTCTCGTTGGTAGGATTCACAATGACTGATTTATTAATGCTTGAGAGTTCGTTAACATTAAAGTAACTAGTAAACTTGAATTTTTTACTACCCAGCAATTAATGGGGTGACAAATGTAAAATAGTTTAGAAACAGTAGAAATATCCTTATGAAAATAATTATTTACATACCAACTGTTTTCCATTCATTGTATTTATCGAGCCGTATCACCTTGTAAGTAAATTTAATCTATTGTCTATTTTAGTGGAAATAAATTCAAAACAATAACCCAAATAGCCGAAGTGTGTACCCAGGACTGTGTACTTGAACCATATTCGTATATAAATAGAGATAAACCCAAAAATGCCGACCCGATTTTTTTTGTCCTGAAGTAAAGCGACCCTTTGTTTTAAAACATCATCATTCGCTAACTAGATGATACACAATACAGAGATGTTTTGGACATGTATTGGTCATCTAGACTAGAGAACGAAATGTGCACGTATAGATTTTTATTCTGCACGTGCAACATGAACAGAGAGACGTGAGTTGTCTGCAAAAAGAAGAAAGAAGAACAAAAGACAGTATAAAAAAAGTGCAGGTGTTCGTTGCCTGACCTCTGTATCTGGCCGACAGTTGACAATCCAGGACATGCCACGTCTCAGTGAACCGCAGAGAAACAATGCCATCGGCCGACTAGACGCAGGCGAATCCAGAACGGCCGTTGCAAGGGCATTCCATGTGTCCCCAAGCACCATCTCCAGACTGTGGGACCGTTACCAGCAACATGGATCAACACGTGACCTCCCTAGATCCGGTCGACCACGGGTCACTACCCCCGGGCAGGACCGCTACATCCGGGTACGCCACCTTCGGGAACGATTGACTACTGCCACCTCCACAGCCGCAGCAATACCAGGTTTGCGCAGGATATCCGACCAGACGTGAGGTAGGAATTCGTGCCAGACGTCCAGTTCGAGGTGTCATCTTAACACCACAACACCGTCGACTCCGACTGCAGTGGTGCCAGATTCATCGACAATGGCCTCAACTGCGATGGAGACAGGTGTGGTTCAGTGACGAGTCCCGATTTCTGCTCCGACATCATGGTGGAAGATGTCGCGTGTATAGGCGTCGTGGTGAACGTTATGCGGCAAACTGCGTGCAGGAAGTGGACAGATTCGGCGGGGGTAGTGTCATGGTGTGGGCAGCCATCTCACACACTGGCAGAACTGACCTGGTCCACGTGCAGGGCAACCTGAATGCACAGAGCTACATTGGCCAGATCCTCCGGCCACACATCGTTCCAGTTATGGCCAACGCCAACGCAGTGTTCCAACATGACAACGCCAGGCCTCACACAGCACGTCTCACAACGGCTTTCCTACAGAACAACAACATTAATGTCCTTCCTTGGCCATCGATATCACCGGATTTGAACCCAATTGAGCATCTATGGGACGAGTTGGACCGACGCCTCCGACAGCGACAACCACAGCCCCAGACCCTGCCCGAGCTGGCAGCAGCCTTGCAGGCCGAGTGGGCCACCATCCCCCGGGACGTCATCCGTACTCTGGTTGCTTCAATGGGCAGGCGTGCCAGGCAGTTGTCAACACACGCGGAGGCCACACCCGGTATTGACTCCAGATGACCTTGACCTCGGTGGTGTGTGTCCTATCACTTACTCACAATGGACTAGAGTGAATTGTGAACAATCCTGCAACATTTGGTAATTATCGGACTCACCATTCAATAATTAAATCAATTCTCCAAATGTTACGACAATGTGGTTTTGCGTTTCTTCTTTTGAAGAGTATATATATATATATATATATATATATATATATAGAGAGAGAGAGAGAGAGAGAGAGAGAGAGAGAGAGAGAGAGAGAGAGAGAGAGAGAGAGAGAGAGAGAGAGAGAGATAGAGATATATATATAGAGAGAGAGATAGATAGATATAGAGAGATAGATATATATATAGAGAGAGAGAGATAGATATATATATAGAGAGAGAGAGATAGATATATATATAGAGAGAGATAGATAGATATAGAGAGATAGATATATATATAGAGAGAGATAGATATAGAGAGATAGATATAGAGAGATAGAGAGAGAGATATATAGAGATATATATATATATATAGAGAGAGAGATATATATATAGATATAGATATATATAAAATGCCCACCCCCAAAAACTCCCACCAAAAAACAAAAAACAAAACAAAAACAACAACAACAACAACAAACAAAAAAACAAAAAAACAAAAACAACAATAACAAAACAACAAACAAACAAAACAACAAAACAAAACAACAAAAAACACAACAAAAAAACAAACAAAAAAACCACACCGAAAAAAACGTGTCATTTTCAGTTTAAGAGGACCAATTCTGCTTACCTCGAAAAAAACCCTCTATTATTGTTCCCTGATTCAGTATGTAGTGCTAACCCACTTGGTTTATGCTAGCCACGGCCGAGGTGTATGGCGCAGCAATTGTATTTTTATTCATATCTTGGAAAATCGCACGCTCTGCATGCATTGTGTAATGTATATACGCCTGATCTTACACCTCACCTTTCGACTTCGTTAAATCAGAGAGAAACAAATGAAAACTGAAATAATTTCATCATTGGTTGTCTAAACAGTTCATCGTTGGTAGGATTAAGAACACAATGACTGATTTATTAATGCTTGAGAGTTCGTTAACATTAATGTAACTAGTAAACTTGAATTTTTTACTACCCAGCAATTAATGGGTGACAAATGTAAAATAGTTTAGAACAGTAGAAATATCCTTATGAAAATAATTATTTACATACCAACTGTTTTCCATGCATTGTATTATCGAGCCGTATCACCTTGTAAGTAAATTTAATCTATTGTCTATTTTAGTGGAAATAAATTCAAAACAAATAACCCAAATAGCCGAAGTGTGTACCCAGGACTGTGTACTTGAACCATATTCGTATATAAATAGTAAAATAAAGTAAACCCAAAAATGCCATTCTCACCCGTTTTTGTCCTGAAGTAAAGCGACCCTTTTTTAAAACATCATCATTCGCTAACTAATGATACACTATGTTTAAAAGTAAATATGCAGAGATGTTTTGGACATGCATGTATTGGTCGTATTTCCAAACGGTCTGTTATATCTAGACTAGAGAACGAAAAACGAAAAATTAGTGTGCACGTATAGATTTTTATTCTAAAAGAATACGTTAAATAAAACACGCGACAGTTTCTACAGTTGCTTTGAAAAATCGAGGCTTTTCACTCCACAATATTTTATATTCGTATTCTGAGTGTTGTTGGTTACCTTCGCGGATCAGTGAATTAGTACTAAGTGAAAATACACTGAAATCCCACGTCACCATCACACAGCAACTACAAACAAACCTCGCGCATACATTCACAAGAACACAGAGAGACACACACACATGTGTAAAGTAAATGAAAATTATTTTTTCTAACGACACCACTAGAGGACATTGAAATATTAATCATCAGCTATTGGTTGTCAAGCATTTGATTAGTTTGACGTATAATCTTAGAGAGGAAACCGGCAACATTTTCCATTAGTAGCAGGGAATATTTTATATGTACTACTATTATTATTATTGTTCTGTAGGCATGGGTTGTCTTATAATATTTATTACTATTTTTTATCTCCCTATGCCTCTAGAACAGATAAAACTTTGTGAGTACATTTTGTGTGACAGTAGGATAACTAATGGGCGGGTTGTGCTGTTAAAATGTGCATATTCCTTGTGTTATTATAAAAGTCATCAGTTATGGGAATTATTTAAAAATTTTTTTTGGCAGCAAGATGTATCTCCCAATTTGTGGCACTATATAATTTCAACATATTAAAATTACACCCTCAAATTAATCATGTTAACTCTGTTTTACTGTGCATCAGCATTCCTATGCATGTAAATATGTATATTGATTAATATAGTGTACAGTAATTTGAAATAACTGTATAACGTGACCGTTACATAAGATTCACATTATTTTTGATAGAACACAAAATACATGTACAAACTAAACACCACATAAAAAGGTGCTTTGAGCATGAATAATGTCGCTACGTACTGTTTCTACGTTTTCCTACTTTTGTCCTACATTTTCTATATTTTCATTCCGTTTTCAAAAGGGTGTGCTGAACAGCCTGATTTTATAAAGAAGGGGTGGGACACCCAAACGTAAACAGCCCTAATATGTCTTGTCAGAACGGAGACGGGCCAATATGTCAGTATACATAACTGGAGGGCCAAAGATGTGGTCCCCACCAACCCACCCTCTGGCTACGCCAGTTGTTATTTTAATTAATCAATTTTTTTTAATTTTTAATTTTATTTATTTCGTGTATGGCTTTGGTTTCATAAATAGGGCACGTGCCGTATATCGGTTGATTCAAGCAGTGCAGCTATGTAAGTATACACCCCCATAAACATCTCAGTCCAACAATCTAAACCACTGCCTGCATAATTTTGGCACATGCGACTGTATCCTGCTATAGTTTTGTAACCTTTCGTGCATAAAATTATGGTACACTGATAGCATTCCCACACACCAAAAATAAAGACGCCACGGTTTTAAACGGGTCGAGGCCGGGTCGTAGCCGCGCATTCTATTCTATACAACAACAACAAAAATTAAGATGAAAAAGAAGAAGAAAAAAAGAAACAAACAAGACATTTTAATTTATCAGTTCTGATAAGAAACACGAGCATAGGATGTTTTAAATGTTCTTTTGGTTGCATTCGACGTTCACTTCCGGGTTCTTGTGCTTCGATAAAATTTACTGAAGTAAAAATGGTTTTGTCGATTTAAATCACGTTGTCATCGTAAATCGTAAATGTAGTGAAATACTTGAATGTCTCCTCTTTTCGGCTTTTTATTTAAACAACAATATTTGTAAATAAATTAAGGCAAAAACGTAATCGGCAGATCGGTTGATTTTGCTATCGACCTATGCGAATTGGCAGCCATTATTGAAATTTTGTCTAACCTTGCATGACGTGTCACGGTGGGCGTGGTTAACTCGTCATACGGAGGGTTCAATTGTTGAAAACAACAGGGTTGCCGTCTTTAAGATTGAAACGAGCCATCATATGGAAAACAGTGTTTTTTAACACGTCGTACAAACTGACAACAAACCCAGATTCACCAATTGGGAATCCGCTGATTTCAATTATGGATCCAATATTTAAAGGACATGGTAAATTTACAGGAACTGTAGACAATATGCTTTGAGAACAGCCAGTGTTTGGTGGTTCCCAAGATACATTCCCCAAACACGTCTCCTCTTTCTGGATGGATATAGGAAACGAAAAAGTAACATAATTAAATTTAACATCACGTTCAACGTTAATTTTAAAAACTGTTTCAGGGGCTCTGCGGTGATTGAATTTCATGAAAGGTTTCTCGCCCACAAGCAAAGGATACTGTTCCTTTTCCACGACGATTGTCAAGTTGAACTGCTTCCACAGTTTGAAAGGAAACGTGTCAGCACACTTCTCAAGCCCTGATTTACCCATCTTGTCATGATTGTTGAAAACAACACTGTTCTTTCCAATAACATTGAAACGCACCATCATATAAAAAACTATATTTTCCGACACGTCATAGAATCTGACAAAAAAACGTAGAGTTATCATTTGGGAATCCGTTGATTTCAATGATGGATCCATTGTTTAAAGGACATGGTAGATGTAAAGGGACTGCAAAGAATTTGTTTTCAGAACATCCAGTGTTTAGTTGTTCCCACGTTCCATTCCCCAAACACCGCTTTCTGAATGGATCCGCAAAACGAAAAGCCATCGTTACAGATGTACTTTGCAGTTGACCCCGGAACCTGAGTGTCATACTCAACACCAGCATTAGACAACGAGGGAGGACTGTCACATATTGTTGTCGTCGTCATGAACTCCATTTCTATTGCATCTACCAGTTTATACGTAGAACTTCTCTTGTTTCTCTCAAGATGCATGTCAGTGTACAACCTTTTGTAGATGGACAGGCTGTCATTTTTCTGAACATGGCAGCAGCACGTCTACTTGCTGTTCCATCTGGGTTGACGGATAATCATTCATAATGCTCTGGTTTGTTGGAGGGAAACAAATGCAGAAACAACAGAGAGCAAGGGAAACTAAATCATGTCAGGTCATCTTGAAACATGAAATCCAAATGTTATATCATTGGCACTTATATATATATATATATATATATATATATATATATATATATATATATATATATATATATACCATCTGCAAGACACAGAATACACATGTACATGTAGCCTATACGTAATTGATTTGTTAACGTAATTCTCGATAAATATTATTTCGTAACGGTAATAAAAACTATATACCCATTACACACTAATTTTACATGTAATTACTGTTTTTGCTGTCGGCCGATAGTT